>NC_058407.1:22723691-23023691 GCF_002201575.2 Neomonachus schauinslandi | reverse complement strand
GCTGTAAAGGGCCAGATAATCAATATTTTCCGTTTTACCAGCCATATTGTCCCTCCGGCAACTATCAAGTCTGCCGCGGTAGTAAGAAAGCAACCACAGATAATAGTTAAACACATGAGGGTAGCTGTGTTCCCCTAAAACTTAATTTATCAAAATGGAGTGGGCCATATTTGGCTGGGGGCCTGTAGTTTCCTGAGCCCTGATAAGGTAATAAGGTATGTATGACACAGAGCAAGCCAGCCACTTCCCCTTCCCAGGGTATAGACTTCCTTGTTCCAGACATGAGCTGTACAACCCAGGGAAGATGAGCTCAGTCTATGGGGAAAACAACCCATTTTAAAAGTCTAGACTTCCTGAGCCTTCTGACAACTATGATACATCATAGCATTATTTAGTCTCTCGCTCATTTACAATGAGTCACTGCATGATTTGCAAGATTCCCTACTTCAGTGATAATATTGAAAGCCCACTAATAATAGTCACAGCAAGAAGCTGCCCCTAAAACTGAGAGAGGAAATTACTTTACAGTTTTAATTTCAGGCTATGAACTAAAATATGACTATATATCAAACAGTTTTTAATGCTGCCTTTGGTACTAAAACAAACAAGAATGATCACTTTCAAGTCATGTTGGCTCTCCACAGCAGAACCTTATTCAGAGTCTTGAATTAAAAGACTTGAACAGAGTACCATACAATATAGAGGAAAAGCATGGGATTTGGACTCGGACAGACCCGAGTTCTAACGTCGGCTCTGCCATTCACTACCCATGAACCCAGACAAGTTGTTCAACCTCTGAATTTGCCTCCCTGTTTGCAAAATGGTGCTGCAAGCCCTGCCCTGGCTCTCTTTCTCTACCTCAGAGAGTTGTTGGCCGGGAATTAGGGTGTTGGTGGCTGTGAAATGAGACAATGACTAAGGAATGGCTTTGTCTGTTGTACTGTGCTTCTAACATGGGAAGGGTTATGATCTTTTAATGGAACCAGCTATAGACTCAAGAATTCCTCTACTCACATTGCATCCACTTGTGCCTCTAGTGTGATCCACAGAGTAGACACACCCACTGAAAATCCATCTTCTCTCACGGATTAAGTTCACTGAGGAGCATCCCAATGGCCAGGCAGGTAATGATACTGAGATATGGTGGAACTCAGCCCTCCTGCACCACCTCGTATCTTCTGCTCTTAGGGCAAAAAAAGTCACTAAATAAGTCAGGGCTAGAAACACAGGCAGGCAGATGGATGGAGGCTCAATGAGGGAGTCACCTCTGTCCCCCTTCTGAACTCTTCAGTCTCTCTTGTACATTCTATCCCAGAAATCTGCAGAAAGACGGTGCACCCCACCGTCCTCTTGGTGACTGACTCATATGTAGGCCAGTTATTCTTCTCACAAGGAGATTTTTCTCCTCAACTCAAAATGTCCCCTGTCTTGATTTTTTTTCCATCTCTTCTGATTAAAAAAAAAAATTAATCATTTCTTTCTGGCCATGATATTGTGTCTTTGTAATGGTCAGAGACAACTGGTCAATCTGAGATACACCTTGGGGATGAAGTAGCATTTATCAAAAATATCCTGTAGGGGTGCCTGTGTGGCTCAGTTGTTAAGCATCTGCCTTTGGCTCAGGTCATGATCCCAAGGTCCTGGGATCGAGCTGCCTGCTCATCGAGCTCCCTGCTCATCGGGCTCCCTGTTCAGCAGGAAGCCTGCTTCTCCCTCTCCCACTCCCTCTGCTTGCGTTCCCTTTCTTGCTGTGTCTCTCTCTGTCAAATAAATAAATCTTTATAAATAAATAAATCAATAGGGTAAGTGGTGCAGATGCCAACCTTGTCCCTGGTTGATAAAACTAAATATCGTTAAGGTATCTATTTCTTACCCAATTAATTTCATTTCTATGATTTATGTAATTCTCAGTCAAAACTGGGGGTAAGGGTGTTTTATATACTTTGAGAACATTGCCAAAGTTTATGTGAAGGAATAAACAAATGAAATCAGCTAAGGAAAGTTTTAAAATGAAGAATGACAGATACATGCTTGACTTAACATTCCTAATTTTAAAACTATGATACAAACAAAATAAAAACTGAAAGCCAGATCAATGGAAATGGTTTCACAGTTAAACAGATTCCAATGTATTTACAATAAAGGATAAGGGGTAAATGATAAAGGTAAGAGGATAAAGATCAAGAACTATCTCCTACAGGAAGCCTTCCTTGGTTATCTCAGTTCTGGATTAAATGTCCCTTTCAGGTAATCATGTAGTATTCTGTGAATGCTTCTTTTTATGTATATATCAAAGTATGCCATATAACTAGCACTAAGCATAAGGGTAGGTCTCAACGAATTTTCACATAGTGAACACCTATGTAGCCAACACCCAAGTCAAGAAATAAAACTATCAGAAAACCAGAAGCTCCTTCATTCCCCTTCTAGGAAAAACCACCCCCCTCCCCCCAGCACCAAGGTCTCTGATGGTCACCACCATCCTGATTCCTAATAAAGAGATACTTTTACCTATTTTTTAAATTTTCTTTATTTAAAGTAGGCTTCACATCCAGTGTGAGGTTCAAACTCACAACCCCAAGATCAAGAGTCACATGCTCTACCAATTGAGCCAGCCAGGTGCCCACTTCTGCCTATTTTGGAACTTTCTATGAATGGACTCATATAATACATACTCTTTTGTGCCTGGCTTCTTTGATTCAATATTATTTTTGTAATATTTATCCATGTTGTTGGAGTTCATTTTTTCTCATTCCCATAAAATATTCCATTAAGTGAACATACCATGATATTTTTTCCAATTTATCATAGACAGTATTTATCTTGTTTCCATTGGGGGCTATATGCTGCTATGAACATTCTTGTGCAAGTCTTTTGGTTAAATGCATGAGCACATTTCTGTTGGTATATGCCTGGAAGTACTGGGTCATAAAGTATGTGTTCTTTTATATTTAGCAGACAATGCTAAAGAGCTTTCCAAAGTGGCTGTACCAATCTCCATATCCACCAGCAGTGCATGAGAGTTTCCATTGTTGCACATTGATCCCAGAGTCCTGGGATCAAGCCCCGCATTGGGCTCCCTGCTCAGCGGGAAGCCTGCTTCTCCCTCTCCCACTTCCCCTGCTTGTGTTCCCTCTCTCGCTGTGTCTCTCTCTGTCAAATAAATAAATAAAAATCTTTTTAAAAAAATACGCAGGCATAATTTATCCGTTTACTCATCTATCTCCCTCACAAGTTTGCAGGAATACATTCCACTAACTAAGAAACCAAGGCCCAGAGAGGTTGTGAGATATGCCCAAGGTCACAAATTATATTCTTTATAGCACAGATGTCCCGAATGGGCAGTGTTCATAGAATCAGGGAGCACGGGCTGCCTTCTTTACAAGAACTGAAAAACCTATTTCCAGGTAATCGGTGCAACTTGTTCATATAACCGAAGAGTTGCTCACATACATGTGTGTGCGCATGTACACACACACACACGCACGCACACACACATACATTCAGCACTTCGAAATGGAAGGTTTAATTTTGAAGCGCACTGCTGTTAGTTAAATGATCCTGCAACCAACAGCCACGCATCTCTCCCTTATCTCCCTTTGGTTAAATGTTTTGAAATGAGTTTCAAATGGGGTTGGCTCAAATGACAGCTCTTCATTTCACCTGGCTTCTGCAGATACTACTTGCAGGAATGTTTTATGGTTCTGTTAATTACCCACGTCGAGAGGTTATTTTATTGTTTCTAGAGAAGTAGCGTTATAAATGTAAATATTCTGAGGCAGCAAATTTCTTCAGCAAACTAAAAGAGTTATTAGTATGTGAATCAATGCACATATTTAAAAGGTGCATTATTTCAGTGATTACTGACATCCTAAAATATTTCTCAGGTCCAAGTCTCTGTGTAGAAGAGCCAAGGCTGACTCTGTGCTGTAAAAGCAGACTGAGAGTCCAAAAGATGTAGATTGTAAGCCCAGACCCAGCATGAGCACAGCACTCAATTTCTCTAGACTTGTTTCCTCTTCTCTGAAATGGGAGATTATAATACTAGCTATCTTCTTCTGTTGGTACGAGGTTAAACGAACTATTGCATAAAAAGACTTGACAGTAATAAATGCATGATTATTGCCTACTGATGACTGAGAGTTGAGGGATGCTGTCACAGTGATGAATGGCATAAAGAGCTTATAGTGTAATGGCTGGGTTGAAGTCCTGGAGCCATACTGCCTGGATACGTATTCTGACTTTACCAGCTACCAGCTGCGCTACTTTGGGCACAGACTTAATTCCTCTGTGTTTCAGCGTCTGCATCTATAAAATGGGTAGAAGTAGTATCCATTTCATGTTGTTGTAAAGATTAAATAAGATAATCCATGAAACCTGCTTAAACAGAACTTGACATACAGTTGAGTGAATAATAAATGTCAGCTGCAAACAGGGGTGGGTTGGTCCCAGGGACAATTATTTACATTTACCTTTATGACCTGATAGTGTGGAAATAAGGCTAATTTTTTTTAAAGATTTATTTTATTTATTTATTTGAGGCAGGGGAGGGGCAGAGGAGAGGATCTCAAGCAAACTCTGCGCTGAGCTGAGTGTGGAGCCCAACACGGGGCTTGATCTCAAGACCCTGAGATCATGACCTGAGCCGAAATCAAGAGTCGGATGCTTAATCAACTGAGCCACTCAGACGCCCCAAGCTGATTTCTTTCCTTTGTTGCCTTTCACTTGTCCCAACCCAGCCAGCACCCTTCCAGGCTAATTTTTCTTCCACTACGTTCCTCGAAATGGAAAATAAATGCCTTAATTATGAATAAAAATGGAATGTTTCTCTCCTAGGTGTCATTAAAAATTATTTTTTTTTACTGAGGAAGAAAATACTCTTTAGCCCTCCTGGCAAATCCCAGTGTCAGAGCCTTGCTGTGCTCAGCATGAGGGGGCTTGGCTCTTGCTAGGAACTGCGATGTGTATGCGCCTCAGCAGCTCTGAGCACAGTGAGGGGCCTCAGCACCTCAGGCAGGCAGCACTGGAAGCAGCTCAACATTCTGACACAGACCAGTGCCCACCACAGAGCCCTGACAGAAAGGGTGTCAGAGAGGACAGACTCTCAGGCCGTGGCTTCACATGACAACATGGCCCCACCACATCACTGCCTTGCTCTGGGACGGATGCCTCAATTCCAGCAGGGGGAGAAAAACCTAGATTTTGAAATCAGTTCCACCTGGGTTCAAATCCCAGCTCCATCATTTAATACAGCATGACTCAGGGCAGGTTATTGATTCTCTCTGAGTTGTGTCTCGTTGTTTGTAAAGTGGGGATAAGAATACTTACCTCAGAGGTAATCATGAAGAATAAATGAGATAAAGTAGGTTTGTAAAGTGCTTCTGCCCGTAGTTGGCAGGTAGTAGCTATGATGATAATTTCCCAAACCTCAGCACTAATATATCTGGACCATTCCACACATGACCTCTCCAAGAGCAAGGTAACGGGAGGCTCCTGCAAAGATCTTGCGCTGCATCTTAGCTCCCCCTCTTTGGAACCAGAAGCAATTGGCTGTGTCAGTCCTGAAGGGCCTCACATGATCAGACCCTCAGTCAATTTCGGCTGCAGGCCACAGGTGGAGACGGCAGAAATTTCCTTGGCACAGCTCAATTACCTTTCATCTTTGCTTACAAATTGGCCACATTTCTTTCTTCTAGAAGTTTGCTAAAAATGTCAAGAAGCAGCCAACACTGATATCCTCACCTTTTTCAACCATTGCCCCTAAAGGAACAGGCTCCAGAGACTCACAGTGTCTGTTCCAAAGTTGTCCCAAGCAATCGTCTAATTGTTTTCCCGCATCAAAAGAAGGGTCCCCAACTTCCCAGCCTGTAATCTCTCCTTCCTGTTGACCAACATTAGGCTCCTGCCCAGGAAGCCAAGACAACATAGTGGTAGTGTTTTACAGCCATTCCAATTCCATGTTAGAAAGGATTCTGGTTTCAGCTGCTCTGATCTATCAGGAACTGAAACAGGGGCAAGTTTTGGAGTCAGCCAGCCTGGTCGCAATGCAGACTCCACTAGTTACTGCCGGAGGATCTTAGATACATTATTACTTAATTTCTCTCATCCATACAGTGGAGATGGTAATCATAGTGTCCTCCTCATGGGGTCGTTGAGAACATGAAATGGGTTGATATATACAAAGCACTTGGCACCAGGTATGTGATAAGCTCTCAATAAATGTTAGCTCTCATCATTATCAAACAGCTAGTATGTTCTAGGCACTGTGCTACTTACTGGGAAGATCATGGATAACAGGCTATAGGTTGTCCCCAGTCTTGTAGTGTTTACAGTATAAAAGCAAAATACTATACATATAATTATCCAGATAATTATTTATATTGTCAGAATTATAAATACTCTGAAGATGTTCCAGATTGTTTACATCCTTGGTAAACTGGGGCCTCTGAATTGAAGGCAGATTTGCTGAAATGATCTAATGAACACAGAACCAACATTCGTAGCATTCTGCATGGAAAATCTAGAAAAAGTCGACTCTGCTCATTCATTCCATTTTATATAATGCTTTAAGTAGTTTGCTTTGCATCTTCATATCTGACAGAAGCAGATTGTGAACTAAGATTGTGATTAAGAACAGCCTCAGCAATCAGACTGTCTGGGTTCAAACTCAAGCTCTACCATTGACCACCTCTGTGACTTTGGATAGTTTCCATACCTCTCTGTGCTTTGGTTCCTCATCTGTAAAATGGACATGATAAGAGTTCTACCACGTCACTGGGAAGGTTAACTAATTTAGTTGATACCCTTAAATTAGTCAGGGCAGTGCTTAACACAGAGTAAGCACTCAATAAGTAGTAGCTCTTATTATTACTTGATAATAATATTGATTATATTATTGATAATTATTGATAATTGATATTGATAATAATTATTGATTCTCTCAACAACCCTACAAGTAGTTATTGCCTCCATTTTATAGATAAGGAAACTGAAACCTCAAGAAATAAGCCTGTAATTCACAACACTGGAACTCAAACCCAGGTCTTCTGGCTCCATTGTTTTTTCCCCTACTCCCAACAGCCTCTCAATTGGCAAAGAAAAAAAAAAATCTTTGAAAAGTCAACATATAAAGGGTGTGGGTTAAAGTCTTTCATGAAGAGAAATGTGGCATATAACTGAGTAAGGTAGCAAAAGAAAGCCAAAAGAAGCCAAAGGTTTTATTTTAAAAGATAAATGAGTAGCAAACCAGCTGACTTAAAATGAGAGGGGTTAAGAATATTTTCCTGTATAATTAAATCTCTATAGATTTGGTTAGAGTACCATAGTTTATATCAGGTTAAAACAAAAGACCACATTAGCAATTGCTCAAGTTTATATGCAGTACTTTATCCACAGAGCTACATTAGTAAGTCAATTTTAAAGAGTCTGATCAAACTGTTAACTTGAAGATAAAAGAAGCAGGACATTTGGGGGCAAGATTTTTGACACAGTACACACAAAAAGCCTATATTCTATTACTGGCACTTACCTAGGAATTATCATTTTTATTTTTTATTTATTGTTTTAATTGTGGTAAGATACACATAGCATCAAATTTACCATCTTAATTGTTTTTAAGCATATAGTGCCCATGGCACTGAGTATATTCACATTGCTGTGCATCCATCACCACCATTCATTTCCAGAACTCTTTGAATTTTGCACAACTGAAACTTTGTACCCATCGAACAATAGCTTCCACTCCTCCCTTGGAATTCTAATTTCTAAATCAAATAACTTTTTTAACTAGGATCATTTTCCTTCAACCACTTAGCTTTTGTTTCTTAAAACAGAATTTACTACAATTTAAAAGATTTTCAAGAATTCAAATATGATGAAGTTTATTCTAATTAGAAAGTCATCCTTAATCACTTCAAAGTATTTGGAGACCGCCCCCTATCTAATGCTATTCTGTCATTTTTATGGCCCTATTCATAATTTTGATTTCAGAAAGTTAAACAATGGAAGACAGCTATTTGTAAATCCAGACTGGATGACAAGGACAGTTTCTAACCATACGAACAGCTTATCACTTGATGTCAGTCCTACTTCCATTGAAACAGGATAAAGGAGAGGAAGTTTTCCTGCATACACAAAACCCACTGACTATCTGGTAGGTCTGGGAGAATGTGCTGGTCACCCCAGCCCACACCCCATAATTATGCCTTCAAACGTGTTTGTCAGAAGAGGCAGAATATTCTAGTTGCTATCAGAACCCTCAAAGAGACTTCATAACATCCAGTTCAACAGATAACAAGTCACAAAGAGACACTATTCTTTGCAAATGACAATGAATTGTTCATCTCAGGCTTTCGATGTGTAAGGACATATATTTAGAAGGAAAAGCTTTTATTATGGCTAATCAAAGAAAGGGAGCTTTTTTTTTTTTTTTTCCAAAAGAAAAATTTATCAGGAGCTTCTTCAGGACAAACAGTATGACCCAGGGATTTGTTCCTGGGAATGATGTGTCTTTGAGGACAATGGAAATTGCCCCCAGATTCTCTGATGGCCCCCTCCCCATCAGCACAAGGTAGCCCCTTATAAAAGGACTCCAGTCTGCAGATGTCGTGATGAAAATAGTCTATCACCTCACATTTATTTGGCTTCGTGTGGTTCCCCTGGGTAGTATTTCTCCTCTCTGAGCTTTGTAGACACTGCTGTTCTGCTTGCTAATGACATTAACAGGAGTATGGTGTCTCACCTATGAGCAGGGGCCACTTTTAGCAAAAGCACATGGAAAGCTCCAAATTCACTAAATATACACATGGAAAGGTTTCCCTTAGAACAAACTGCTATTCCTACCAGATTGGACTTTAAAAGAACTGAAGTAGAAATATCAGTGTGAGCATGTGCGTGTATGTGGTCGTGCGCATGCGTGTGTGTGTGTGTGTGTGTGTTTGAGGAGGAAATCTGCCATTATAAAAAGAAGATATATTATGAAGGAAAAACAATTTAGCCATATTCTTTGCATGACAAGGTCTACTTTCTTTGTAATTGTATTAAGATTCTGTCAAGTATGGCGTGTGTGGGTTTTGTCCTGTGAGTCTTGTTTATTGATTTTGTGTCGAGCATTTCAACTATTTTATATTTTCTTAAGGAAATTAGGTAAAGGTTCAGGGTAGCCGGACCAGCTCACCTCTCAGGTGAAGCTAGCCTCCTTAAGCTCTGGCCATAATAATTTTTTCCATCGGCTGGACTCAAAGATTCAGTGAAAATAAAAACATCAGAAGCATCTCAGCTCAGGCAATGCTCCTTATGAAATGCTCACTTTAATGACACTGTAATGTCATGCCCCTTGGTGTGCCATTTTATTGTGAGACTTGATCAAAGGCAAAAAGAAATAAAGATGTCTGACTTGGGCGCAGGTGCTTCTTTGTTGAAGGGCCTTCCTGGGGGCAGGAGCAGGGAGTGGCCCACAGAAGTAGGGGCTTATGCACAAAGGCAGAGTTTCCCAGAGTCTGGGAGGTTGTTTTTACATGAGTCCAGAGGTCTGCTCTGTGTCTGTGTGTGTGCTTTGTGTAGTCCAATATATATGGACCCCAGGATGAAAAGAGAAAAGAATAGACAGAGACAGAGACACACATAGAGACAGAGAGAGACAATGTGTTGGGGAGCTTCTCTAAATCTGCACAGGCCCTGGGGTTACATGTGTATGCAATGGTATGTGTGTCTACCCATGCATGTTTGGGGTTTGGGGTGTTTGTGTGAGCAGTCTGTATGTATGTGGTATACCTGTGTGACCTGTGTGTGTTCATGTGCTATGTGCATACATGGTGGGGGGGGGGATGTGGAACTGCATATGTAATGTATGTTTGTGTGCATTGTCTGTGTGTAGTGTGTGGGCACGCATGGTGTGTGTTCATGCATGTGATATTGGGTATGTGTTCATTGTACATGTGAAGTGGGTGTATTTGCACATAGCATATGTGTGTGCATGTGGTGGGTGTGTGAACACGTGAATGTGCACTCACATGTCCACATATACATATTTTTTTAATTTTTTGAGTATAGTTGACATACAATGTTATGTTAGTTTTAGGTGTACAACATAGTGATTCAACAGCTCTATACCTTATGCTGTGCTCACCGCAAGGGTAGCTACCATCTGCCACCATACCACACTATTACAATATCATTAACCATACACCCTATGCTATGCCTTTTATTCCCATGACTTATTCGCTCCATAACTGGAAACCTGTATCTCCCGCTCCTCTTCACCCATTTTGTCCATCCCGCACCCCCTTCCCTCCAGTAACTATCAGTTTGTTCTCCATATGTGCAGGCCTGATTCTGCTTTTTGTTTGTTTATTCCTTTGTTTTTTAGATTCCACAAATGCATGAAATTGTATGATATCTGTCTTTCTCAGTCTGACTTATTTTGCTTAGCATACTACCCTCTAGGTCCACATCACAAATGGTAAGGTCTCATCCTTTTTTACATATATACATATCATCTGCAGAGTCCTTTATAGACCCTAGGGTTCAAGGGTGTTACTGTATACAAGGTCTTATATTGTGGCTATGTGTGCCCATTTGGGTGGCCTGTGGCCCTATACACAGTGTATCAGGGCCAACCGTGACTATTTAAAAGAATTGAACCTAAGTGCTAAGCTCATAGTGGTCACTCGGTTTGGCAAATGTTTTTGAAGAAGAAAAGGGAGAAGAAAAAAGAAAATTCCAAAGAATCTCAAAATTAAGATGTTTACATTGACATGGATGTTGGGATATAAAGGATAATGTTATTTAATCACACCTCTTCTCTTATGGGTTCTGAACTCATTGAGAAGATAGACCCAGATCTACACAGCTGCAATGATCAGCTCTATTTCCAATAATGCTACCTTGGAGAACCTGCCTTGACCTGTGACCAGAACTGACTTTGCCAACCAGAATGCCAGGCCTCCCTCCGAGGACCAGAGCTGCTCTACTGAGTTTATGGTATGGACGGGCAGAGAATGAACATGTGGGGAGAACAGGCCACTGGGAAACAGAGAACCCTGACGGGCTGGACTTTCACATAAAATGACTCTCTTCCCACCCAGGGAAGGGGCCAGAAAAAGGGACAGGGGCTCTCTTCCCAAGTCTCCCATTCTTCGATAAGGTAGATGTTCCTATTTTATGGGTCAAAGCAAACAACAACAAAAAAAAACAAAACAAAAAAACAGGGGAAAGAAGGATTTCCATTATGACTGCAAAGATTTTGCTCTCTTAACCCACCAGGCTTAAGCATCCAGACCATGGACTACCAAGAATATGTGCAGAGATTGTGGAGTCCTTACGGGGGAGCAGATCAGTGGTTAACCAGGACATACTCATGAGGCTACTTTTCCAATGCCAATCACCAGTGCTTTGTGTTTCTTCCTGAGTTTGCTGGTGAGCACTTCAGCTTTTGCCTTCAAAATGGGTGAAACCAGTTCATTCATTAATTCCTGAGGGGCAGTCTAGATCATAGATTTCCCTCCCGATGCTACTCTCATCTTCAGTCATATCCAGCCATGTCATGGGAAATCCATTTCCTTCTCCTTGTATAACTGCATGTTACTGCGCCCTTCCCATGGAGTAAAACTTCTGACGTGTCCTATCCCTTGCTCACTCCCCTCCAAATGGAGAGTGTCCATACATCTGACTGGATAGGTGGGAAGAGTCCACATTTATTACCTGGGTAGGTTCCTTCAGGTGTGTATCCTCTGCCCACACCATCAGGGGCACCACAGCTGGTCAGCACAATAACTGACCTAGACACTCCCTGTGATGGGTTGTCCCAAGATCTAGATTGAAGGGAAAAATGATAGGAAACCTGCTGGGCAATGGTCCAAAGCAGTGTCCTCCAGTACACTGTTGCAAGACAACAATCCAAGGTTTTGCCCCTCTGTAAGTTCTACATTTATTTTTCAATTAGCTTTTAGCCCAGAGATCCCCTTCAACCTCAATAAAATGTCGTCAGTTGCATGGATGCTAGGAAGCCAGAAAGGCAAGTCTGGATTTATGTTGGAGTTCGTGATTATGATGTAGATGTGGCTGTTACCAGTGCCACTCCAGCTTACAAAGCTCTACTGATTCTTCATAACTCTCTTCAGATCTCTCCCTTATGCTGCTTCCTCTTCTTTTCCATCACCATTTCTAGACCTTCATTGCCTTTCACCAGAATTTTGCCGCCACCTCCATGTGGGCCCCAGAGCACTAGCTATGGGCTCCCAACCAATCCAGCTTACACATAATCACTTGTTTAGTTTTCCAGAAAGTTTTATTTTCAACTGGCAATCCCCCTTATCAGGCATATGCAAAGACACCAAAATGTCACCCTAGAAGATTGAGCACTTATCCTACACATTACAGTCCTCTACCACCTGGTCCCTTTTCAAATTTATCTCTATTTCTCCCCCAAAGCCTTTTCTCCCAACAAACCCAGATATATCCATGTGAATTCCCATAACTCCATTTATACACTAATGTCACGTCCTAAATAGGTTAAATTTATGAGAATACAGCCTTTATGCAATCCTCCCACATCCTAGTCATTCCTCCATTCCACTGGATGACACGAGATATACATAGATTGTGTCTTCTTTTCAAATGAAGTTCCCTTTGCTACCTACTGTCCCTCCTCCTCAAACTGAACATCAGCACCTCAAACTAGCTTCTCAATATTTAACATGTTTTCATGTCAGCTTATCTATGCACATCAGAAGTGTACATGTGTTCATTCCTCCACGCCTGAGCTGGCTTGGGCTTGTCCTCAGCAGACTGAGATAGAGCTTGCAGATGTCAAGGAGCTGGCCACAGAGGTAAAGGACCACCTCCATGCCTTCACCAGCCCTCGATACCTCATATTCCCAATAGTATAGGCATCATGCTTCACCCATTTGACTCTAACGATTAAAGCAATGCTATTTTTGTTCAACGTCATCTCAAAAGCAAGCCAACTAGAGAAATCTGAAGTCTGGAAGAGGCTCTATACTCCAAAGAAGCAGCAATCTGTGCTAACTCTGCCGGGAAAAGTGACTGTACTGAGCTTGAATATAGAAAGTGCATGCTCCCCACAGAATCAATGTAAGAGCCTACGCATTGTTGCTTATTTAAGGAAATTTTAAGAGTAAATTCTGACTTTCCGTGAATTTATGTTTATATGTCCCTCTTTTGAATGCAACCCTTGCTTTATATATAACACTACCGTACGTACTCCAAGTGTCCAATCTACTCCCCTCTTTGTTTTGATGCCCAATTGCTGTCCCATCTACTCCTGCCTCTAACTACTGAGCCCTCAGTGATGTCTCCTTCCTCTGGACTCAACTAGATACCCCTATCATTTTCCTGGCATGTAATTTATGCAACCTTGTATCATCACCTATCTGGTTATGGATGGTGTATGGGAATGCAGCCATCTCTGTGATGGGATTCTAAACCCCTGAAAGACAAGGACCTTATCTCTTGGTCTTTGCATTTCTAGCAGCCAGCCAGAATAAATTCTGGGTAAACATGTGTAACGTCAATGAAAAAATAAAAAATATCATTCTTTGGAAAGACCCCAAAGTAAAAGTGCCAAGAAAAATGTTTGTATAGTCTGTCCACCTAGAAAATGCCTGCTCATCCTTAATGGTCCAGATCAAATTCTGGCTCCTCTTTGGTGTAGTTGAAACAAACACAGGCTTTGGAGTCAGCGAGACAGGAACTCAAATCTTTTCTGCACCGCAATTGGCTGAGTGACTCTGAATGGCAAGTTGCCATCAAGCCTTGGTTTCTACTTCTATTAAATAGAAATCGTGACATACACCTTAGAAAGCCAGAATAAAATAACACATAGACAGTGTCTAGATAGAACAAGGTAGGCATGGAGTAAATGGTAAATATTTTGGTTTTTTTTTTTTTTTTTTTTTAGATTTTTTATTTATTTATTTGAGACAGAGAGAATGAGAGAGACAGAGAGCACATGAGAGGGGGAAGGGTCAGAGGGAGAAGCAGGCTCCCTGCCGAGCAGGGAGCCCGATGCGGGACTCGACCCCGGGACTCCAGGATCACTACCTGAGCCGAAGGCAGTCGCCCAACCAACTGAGCCACCCAGGCGCCCAGTAAATGGTAAATATTAATATTTTCTTCAGTGCCCCTTCCTCTGTGCCCCCACCACACTTTGCACATATTGCTGCCATCATCCTCATACACTGCACTGTGAATATTTAGGTCCATATCTGTCTTCTCCACGAGGCTAGGAGCTTCTCGAAGGCAGGGATTAGCCAACCTTTATGAGCACTTATTTCAGGCCAGACTCTGGGCTAGGCCCTGTCTCACTTAATCCCCACAACAAAAACAATGATGCCATTTTAATTTAATCCCAACAACATTTAATCCCCACAATGACCTTCTGTCATCCTCATTTTAAATCTGAGAAAATTGGCCTTGGAGGGTTCAAGAAACCTGACACAGTTCACAGGAGTACACGTAAGAGAGGTGGCCCCAGACCCATATCACCCCAAATCCAAGTCCATATCCTTCACTATGTTGGGGCCAAGGATGCCTTCACCATCCTGTGTCGCCCCTCCAATACTTACTAGCACATGAGTGGCATGATAAACATTTACAAAGTGATTATTTATTTAGTAATTTAAAAGATTCTGACTTCATATAAATGAATATCTGCATTCCCTACATCTAGAACAGTGCCTGAGACATGACTGCAATGCCATAAGCAATTTTTTCAGAAAAGGGCTCTAAATTTACCACCTTCTGTTTCATAGGAGGCACACGTTTTCTATATAAAGAAAAATCATGGTTTATATCCCAAAGAGATTCTCCCACAGGCCCTGAGGGAGGATGTTCATTGCGGCATTATTTGTGGAGACAGGAAATTGGAGTGTCGGCACTGGGAGAATAGAGAGGCAAAATGTGATGGATGTCCACCCTGGGATACAGCCATCAGAAGAATGGATCGTAAGTGGGCAAAACAACATGGGTACTTCTTAAAGGCAAAGTATGAGAAACTAATGAGATTTCTAACAGTGCCATTTACACAATACCATTTACATAAATTTAAAACGCAGACACACAAAGCACAGTGCACATTTTGGTGGTGGGGTTGGTGATTAAGAGCATGGATTCAAGAACTCAACTGCTTGGGTTCAAATCCCAACCTCACTGCTTAGTAGCTGTGTGACCTTAAGCAAGTTGCTTAACCTTTCTGTGCCTCAGTTCTTTCTTCTATTAAATAGAGATGATAATGGTACTTAACTCATAAGTTTGTTATGGCAATTAAATAAATGATTTATGACTATACATACAGGACTTAAAACACAACCTAGAGCATAGGAAGTTCTATACAAGTGTGGAAGTATGATTAATTCAGTCCTCTTCAGTTTACATTTAAAAAAAAAAATAACTAGAATTTACTAGTCGAGCTGTTATCAACCATTTGCCTTACTAAGTTGGTTAAGTGATTACTTGCAGGTTGCATTGTGGTAAGCCAGTTGTTCAAAATTCAAAAAATTCACCCTAAAATTAGGATCAACTTTTTCTTAAGATCAGACTACAGCAAAGCCCAGCCTGCCCCAACTCCCATCCTGAGCCTTCATAGCCACTGGGTAATAAATGAACAAGCATTTAAGTACCTACTTTGTGCAAGACACCAAATTGGCTGTGATGAAGCAAAAGAGAGTCATCAATGTACACTTCTAAAAAACAAAATACTAAATTTAATGGCAAGATGATGGTACCAACTACACCTGTTGAAAGCCATTCAAAACTACTTGCAGTGGGATTACCAGGGAAGCCTTCACAGAAGGGAGAAGCAGAGCTAACCCCATCAGCTACTTGAATAACTCCTAATGGTTCCCGTTATTACGTAAGATACTTACACTACAAATCAACCAAGAGCTACACATGAAGGGAAGACTCATGTAACAAAATAATTCTGACTGGCCTTAGCCTCCGGGGTAACAAACTCTTCGTAATACAGTTAAGATGGGCTCATTCTGCTAGTAGGTGAGCCAGCCACCAGCTGCACTGTGGACAGCAGTTAAACACGAAGGAAGTGATTATTCCAGAGATTGAGGGAGGGAGGGGATTTATACCAATTTCTTTTGAAACTTATCAAATCATTAATAATTACTAAACTATCAGTAATCAGATACAAATGCAGTGATATGATTATGTTGTAGGTGGGGTCCTAATTTTTAAAATGTGTGCTTTAGTACAAGTATCAAATACACATAGGTATGATTTTTTGCACTACCACAAACCATCCCAAAATCCAGTCTAAAAGGAGAAGACCTATTACTATAGTACTACTTTTCAGGACTCTTAGCAATTCTAGACAGCCACGGTCCAAAATGATGCACAAGTTTAGACTACAGTAACCTGTCCATGCTGACACTATGTCTTTTACATTGATTAAAAATATGAAATCAAAGCTTGCCTTGGCCAGCCTTTGTACTGGAAACCAATAAACTTGGTTGTTTTCCTGCCTTATTTTGATGGAATATCATTTTTTAAATAAGTTCTTGTGAGGAACTCACATTCTTTTTGGGTCTTGACTTTGTCTCCTAAAATGTTCAGGTCCCCACTTTCTTACACCATACACAAAAATAAACTCAAAATGGATGAAAGACCTAAATGTGAGACATCAAAATCCTAGAGGAGAATGCTGGCAGCAACCTCTTTGACCTTGGCCACAGCAAACTCTTGCTAGACACATCTCCAAAGGGAAGGGAAACAAAAGCAAAAATGAACTATTGGGACTTCAACAAGTAAAGAGCTTTTGCACAGTAAAGGAAACAGTCAACAGAACTAAAAGGCAACCTACAGAATGGAAGAAGATATTTGCAAATGTCCTATCAGATAAAGGGCTAGTATCCAAAACTATAAAGAATTTATCAAACTCAACTCCCCAAAATTAAAAAATCCAGTCAAGAAATGGGCAGAAGACATGAACAGACATTTCTGCAAAGAAGACATCCAAATGGCCAAAAGACACATGAAAAAGTGTTCAACATCGCTCGGCATCAGGGAAATCCAAATCAAAACCTCAATGAAATACCACCTCGCACCAGTCAAAATGGCTAAAATTAACAAGTCAGGAAACGACAGATGTTGGCGGGGATGTGGAGAAAGGGGAACCCTCTTACACTGTTGGTGGGAATGCAAGCTGGTGCAGCCACTCTGGAAAACAGTACGGAGGTTCCTCCAAAAGTTAAAAATAGAGCTACCCTATGACCCAGCAATTGCACTACTATATATTTATCCAAAGGATACAAACATAGTGATTTGAAGGGGCACGTGCACCCCAATGTTCATAGCAGCAATGTCCACAATAGCCAAACTATGGAAAGAGCCCAGATGTCCATCAACAGATGAATGGATAAAGAAGATGTAATATATATATAATATATTTAAAATATATATTTTATATATTATAATATATTATATGTAGTAATATATATATATAATGGAATATTACTCAGCCATCAAAAAGAATGAAACCTTGCCATTTGAGAGGATGTGGATGGAAGTAGAGGGTATTACGCCAAGCGAAATAAGTCAGTCAGAGAAAGACAAATACCATATGATATCACGCATATGTAGAATTTAAGAAACAAAACAGATGAACATAGGGGAAGGGAAGGAAAAATAAAATAAGATGAAAACAGAGAGGGAGGCAAACATAAAAGACTCTTAATTCTAGGAAACAAACTGAGAGTTGCTGGAGGGGAGTTAGGTGGGGGGATGGCGTAACTGGGTGATGGGCATTAAGGAAGGCACTAGAAGTAATGAGCCCTGGGTGTTACATGCAACTGATGAATCACTAAATTCTACCTCGGAAACTAATAATACACTATATGTAAATTAAATTCAATTTAAATTTTAAAAATAAAATAAAAAATGTTCAGGTCCCTTTAAAGTCATGTCTTTCAATGATTTTATCAATGATGATATAATTATTAGAATTGGATTTTGCTGCAAGTAACCAAAAGCCCAAACAACAGTGGCTTTGAAAAAATAGAAGTGTGTTCTCTCTCCAACAAGCATCAGCAGTCCAGCATTGATATGGTAGCTTCACAGTCAACAAGGACCCAGACACCTGCATTCTCAAGTGAGGCCCACAACCTTGGCGCCTGGACAACTGATGCAGCCATTGCATCTCAGGCAGCAGAGAGAAGAGGCAAGAAAGAGACACACTATTTCTCTTTAAGAAAATATCTGATAGATTTCACACTCCGCTTTCCCTTACAGCCCACCACCGATGGCCACACCTACTACAAAAGAGGCTGGAAAATGTAGTCATCATTCCGAGTGGCCATGGGCTCATCTAAGAATGAAGGATTCTATCATAGTAGGAGTAAAGGAAAATGGATTTTGGAGGATAATCAGCAAACTCAGCCACACTATTGATCATATATTTATAAGCCGTGTGTGTGTGTGTGTGTGTGTGTATAATTTTCCATCTTAGGATGACTGTTCTAGTATTCTGCACATTTTCTAAGTGTTACTATTTCTGTCACTAAAGGACTACAAAAGGAGAATAATATTAAAATATTTCCAGTGTTCAAGAAACATTGGGCATTGTATTGGTGCTTTCACATTTGTTATCACATTCAGTCTTCGCGAGGTAGCATCCTCATTTGGGGAAACTAAGATTCGCAGCTCTGATATGGGAAATGAGAACATTTAAGCTTAGAGCCCCTCCTAGTTTTCTCCCCTCTGAAATGTATTTCACTAAATCCTTCTCCTCCTGCGACTCAATCAACAAGCCCTATTCAGATCTCCCCGCAATCAAGGCCCTTTTGCTGAAGCACCAGTAAATAAATCTGGATTCCACCGTACATCTGTGGAAAGATGATTGCCAACATTTGAGATGTGGAACAGAACTTCCCAAATGTTTCAACTTATGTTCTTCATGCCCTCATCATTAACGAGATGTTTTATTTTACCGTGTGCCGTTCAGAAATGCTACATGATGTTATCCCTTGCTCTGGTGTCACATAACATTGGAATGGTTTCGCTTGGCTTCCACCCCAGAAAAACACCCAACTTTCACGATGTGCTCCAGCAATCCCTCCTTCCTTTCCATGATGGAGCACGTATCATCTGCACCTCTGGAATCTCAAGGCAATTGAATTTGTAATTGTAGCAGAAGAGATTTATTGAGTGTTTAACATGTGCCAATGATATGTGGAAATGACTTATGAGGGACAGTGGGCTGTTACAATTATTATTATCCCCATTTTACGGATGAAAACACAAGGCCTTGGAAAAGCTAAGTCACTTGCTCCAGGTCTCATAACTAATACGTAAAAGAGCTAGAACTTGAACTTGCTTCTCTTTGACCAAATAGCTCATATTCTTAACCTGCCTACAGTGGAACCAGGTACCAGCTGAGATGCCAACACAGCAGGTGTGCAAGAGTCAGTCCCGTCCCCAAGGGACCACAGTCCAGTGGAATAGACAGCAATATGCTTTCAATTGCACGGCACTGTGGCAAGTGCAAGGCCTGGCTGAGACAGGTGGTCTTGGGGCCAACAAAGGGGAGTGGCTAATCCCACACTCAGCATGGAAGACCTGGCATTATGTCCTCTCTTTTATATGTATGGCATCTCCCTGCCTGGAAACCAGAGTCTCATATATCTTTGTTTCCTTAGTCCCTAACACAATTCCTAACATGTAGTAAGTGTTCAAGGAGCGGCCCATGCTAGAACCAACTTTGTACAACCCAGAGCAAGGAGGGGGTGCCCTAACAATTAAAGGAATTTAAGACTAAACCCACACTTTCTAGCTAAGATGTTAACTGCTCAGATTTACACCGATACCATTTTTCACCTAGTGGTATTTGAAGACAGGGGAACTATTTGGACAGAAAAATCCCAGAGTAAGCAGCAGCTGGACTGTTTCTAATCCCTGGGGCAGCTCCTGGCAGAAGAGAAGTACAGACATTGGTCATGGGACTGAGGAAGCAGACACAGGGCAGAGATTTCTGGACAGTGAGAAGACACAACAAGTCAGAACACTGTCTCCAGCAATGGGTTCAGGAAGCCGATCAACATCCCCTGAAACAATTGACCCCAAATGGCCAAGACTTGATTAACAACTAACAGCTTTCCTGATTTCCATCCCCACTTCCAGCTTAGGACCAACCAGAGAGAGCCAAATACACACCCATAACCAATCACATAGAATGCCCCACTTCCGGTTAACCTGCCTTACAGCTTCCTCGGGTGAACAGCCTCCTATTAGGGCACCCCTGAGGCCTTCTCTTTTATCCACTATAAAGCTTTCCCATTCTTCTGCCTGCCTTTGGGTCTGCCAGATGCAAATGATAATGGCTAACTTTCTTGCTATATCAAGCTCTGAGTAAATAACCTTGGCTTGTTGTCATTTGATTGGTCTTCATTTATTTCCACACTGGTCACCATGTATTTTCTCTGGGCTGTGCTAATTCTCTTTCATGTCCCACACCAATCTGCTTTCCATGCTAATTTACATGCATTCATGTTTAACTGGTCTTTTTTTTTTTTTTTTTTTTGTATTTGAGTTGACATTCCAACTGCAGAGAATTCTCAATCTCTCTGAAATGTCTCACTGTGTAGACTTAAAGCACTGTGACTTCATTAACTGATCAATTGTATTTCTATAGCTTTTGCTATTTCTGTTCCAACCTGCTACTACAGTGACCTATCCTCCAGTTCTTTCAAATGTCTACTTGGTTACATAACACCTTCATCTTTGCTGCTGAAGAAACAACGAAAGAATACAAGATAATAAGAATCTCATGACAACCTCTGAGATGGGCATTGTAATTACGCCCATATTGCAGACAAGAAGACTGAGGCACAGAGGGGTTAGAAACCTAATGGTCATAATCAGGATCCAAGGAGAAAGCTCAGTGACTAAGTAGACATTAGCAGCAAAAAAAGCTCTGTATGGACATTATAGAGAGATAGACGCTTAAGTACAAATGCACCAAGAGGGTGAGACAAAAAAGTTTACAACCAAGTTGTCTTTACAAAATTCGGTATCTTCCACTTTAGCACTTAGGGAACCCTTGAATATAGTTAGATTTGCTTCCCGCATTTTGTACTAAGTTTCCCTGAAATGTTAATTCACTTTCTTCTGGGAAAAATGCCCGAAAGGGGCAAATTATTCTTTTTACAACAGGACCTAACCTTCCCATCTTTCCTACAGCCTTGGCCCCCAAGGTCCCTAGAACCTCACTGAAGCAGCCAACACGAGGGCAGCCTTTGGTTCAGAGAGCCTGAGTTCGTATTGTAAGAAAAGAAGAGGTGCAGCCACTAAAAATATTTGGCTGATTTAACAAGGCAGTTTGTACCTGCTGGAATGTACAAGTTGTTAATAAATTGCATTTCTTCCCTTTTTATAGAGTACATTCCTAGTGTGGTGTTTTGGTTTGTTTTATGATAGGTGCTATAGTTTGAGCGTTTGAATATGGGTTTCATTAATCCTTAATTTGTGCCTCTACCAGAAGGAACTGAGTATTCTAGACCTTGCGCACAGTGCCCTCTCCTGGATGAAGTGACGTCTCCTTTCCTGACAGCAAAACAGAAGGAAATTGATACTGAAAGACAAAGGAAGGCTCCAGGGACCCTTCATAGTGAAGACTCCCGGTCTCCCCTGGGGACACAAAAGAGGTCACCATGCCCGAGGTGGTCAGCAAGACCCAGGCCCAACTCTGTTCCAGTGAAAGGTGAGAGAGCCTCAGACTTCTATGAGTATAAAGAAAAAAAAGTTCAAGGGAAAGATGTGGTCACTCTGGATTCCAGAAATCTAACCAGAAATCTAAATACCAGATAATGAGTTGGATGGATAAACTTAATCTCACTTCTGATTGGTGCAGGGACTCAAACAGAGCTTTGGTGGGCTTAAAGAAAAAAATGTCACATATTTAATGTCGAGAACCTTTTTACAAGGGGAAATTTGATCCTGTTCATCTCCTAAATTTGTTTAGCTTCCATCAAAGCAACTGAGTTGTAAAATACAGAGATTGTATTTAAAGAATGCCTTTTGAAGAAGTGCTAGTCTAGAAGTTCGGGAAATACTGGTCTTCTCTAAAAAGAAGGGAGGAGAAGAGTATGATCATTGGTGCTGTTCCCTGTTAGTTCCAGTTCTCCTTCTGGGCACAAATGAAGACTGTGCACTTTATGTACCATGAAGTTAGGCATGGCCATGTGACCTGCTGCGGCCAAGGAAAGATGAATGGAAGTTAAGCCCTAAACAATTGGTGCAAGATTTGCCACCTTCCCTTCCTCTTCCGACCACCAGGTGAGCAAACTACAGTCCACAGACCAAATCCAGCCTGCTGCCAGTTTTTATTTATAAATAAAGTTTTATTGGAACACAGTCATCCCCATTCCTTTACGTATTGTCCATGGCTGTTTGTGCACTACAATGGCAAAGCTGAGTAGCTGCAACAGAGACCATGGGGTCTCTAAAAGCCTAAAATAGTTACCATCTGGCCCTTTACAAAAGAAGTTTGCCACCCCCTGCCCTGGATGGTGGGGCCTTGACAGAAAACATCATGGAGCCCAGCCCATGCTGGACATGACAGACATGTAGCCTAAGAATGAAATAAACCTCCACTGTTTTAAGCCACTGAGATTTTGAAGTGGTTTTGCTGCCCCAGCATGACCAAGCCCATCCTGACTGATACACAGGGTAAAGAAGGATCTCTAACAAAAATAGAAAAAAAAGAAAGTATACCCAGAATCTAAAATACCTTAAAAGAGGCTCTCCAAACATTAATAATGGAAAATATGCATATTCAGTGTCACTGACATTGTTCTTTTAACCAGGTGGGAAATAAGCAGGATCTCCACATGCAAATGAGGCTATTTATCAGGTAAGCCAGACAAAGGCATGATATTTTTCCCCCTAAAATCAAAATAAATTAATATCTGTATCTAAGGAAGGCCAGCCAGCTTTTAATCAGACACTGGTTTGTTTTATGAGAGGAGTGAAGAGGCTCATTACAGCAAATCCCAGGCACACATTGATAAATTCCCAAACTTAGACTCTCATAAAACTCAGGAACGCACTTCCCATTGCCTTCCACACTTCTGAATCACTGAGCCAAAGGCAGCTGCCTGATTTGTGACCTTCAGCTGTCCGCCATCCCTCGTAGATCATTTCTGCCTAATAGAGCCTTAAAATTGTCATCATTTTCTTTACTTCAACATTTGAAAGAAACGTTAAAGATTGATCCACCACTGGGTTGGCTATTTTGCAGCTTCCCCCAGCTGGTTAAGAAGGAAGTCGTTGTAAATAAATGCAGCTTTCCTGGACATTTTAAATGGTAGCAATCACAGCAACTTTAGCAACATGGAGAGGAGGAGAGAGCGGAGTTGAAGAAAGGACTGGATAAAATGAACTTTGGGCAACACGTATCACCCCTAGGGAAACAAGGTAAAGCTTTTCCCAGTTCCCTCGGATTGAAAGTTGTAGCCGCCTACAGCTTGGAGCATGGAGGAAAAGGAGCATTCCCTTCCATGTTTCCCATCAGCCTTGATCTCACATCTGTGTCCCGAGGCAGGATGCTGAGGACTGAAGAGGTGTGGCTGGCTCCCTGTTGAGCCACCAGCGGTTGAGGGATGGTTCTATAGGACCCTGGTCAAAAGCGACAGCAAGTATCCCCAGAAGATCACTGCAGAGAAATAGGGGGCTTCAGTCAAAAAGGCATCTGTGAACCTAGGAATCAATTCCTCGGAAACTGGGAGTGGGACGGAGTGGGAGGCAGCACTGACGGGCTTGGTCCCAGGCGTCAGCCTCCAGGCATTCTGTAAAGCAGCTCAATCTCCCGATGCCATGGATTTGTGCTGCTCAAGACTGCTTCATCCCAGTTTGGCTCAGAATGGCAATGCTTCTAACTAAGACAGAACTCCACACTCCCTCAGGCTGTGAAAGTGTTCTCTACAGGCCCAAAAGCTAAAGAGAAAGAAAGGAAGGGTTTTTTCTTTTGCTATTAGTGTCAGCCTTCTCTGAGAGCCTGTCTGATCCCTTCCAATCTATTCCAGGGCAAGAAGTAGCCACGAGCCTCCCAACTCCAGGTAGGAGTCATAAGAAGGGAAAGAGAGCGTGAGGCCTTGGTTGAGGTGGTTGAATGGGTCCAGCATTTTGGTTTTGTCAATTGCTTGGGGCTGCTTGTTAAGTTCATACACCATGTGTAAGTAGGGCAGCAGCTGAGCACACTGGGAAAACAAAAGTCCAAAATGGCCTCACTAAATTAAAAGTGCGATCCAAGGCCGCCAGCAAATGAAGGTTAATAGAGGGTCCCTACCACATCTCAGATTAAGGGAGGAACGATTAAACTGCCTAAGTACAAACAGCATGTGAAAGTACTGGCCTTGGGTGTGTATGCAGAGGAAGATCTGAAGGTCTTAGTGCACAAACTCATTGAGCCAGCAATATAATAGAAGTGCTAAGCAAGGATATAAAAGACAGATACTAGGAAATAATCTTCATAAATTCATGCATTCTTTTTTTTTTTTTTAAGATTTTATTTATTTATTTGAGACAGAGAGAATGAGAGACAGAGAGCATGAGAGGGAGGAGGGTCAGAGGGAGAAGCAGACTCCCTGCCGAGCAGGGAGCCCGATGCGGGACTCGATCCCGGGACTCCAGGATCATGACCTGAGCCGAAGGCAGTCGCCCAACCAACCGAGCCACCCAGGCGCCCAATTCATGCATTCTTTTATTCAACAAAATCTACTGACTGCCTACCATGTACCGTGCATTGTACCAGGGACCACAGCAGGGGTCAACCAACTAGTACCTGCGGGCCAAATCCACCTGTTTTTGCATGGCCCTTCATCAAAGAAAGATTTTCACATTTCCATAATGTAAAACATAAAAAAAGAGTATTAGCCTTTCAGAGAGAACTGAAATAGCTGTTCAAAAAGTAGAGCACATTGCCTCTTGGCCTACAAAGCATAAAAAACTTACTATCAGGCCTTTTACAGAAAGAAAAGTTTTGCTGACCCCTAATCTAGGCATACAAAGTTGAATAAGAAATGGCCCCTGCCCTCAAGGAACTCACAGTTTGGCATAAATTCAATAATCAGTATCATAGTACTTTGTCCTTTCCTGGCTTCACAATTTAGAAGACAGAAAATTTGAAGAAAGCTCAGGGAAAGTTAGAAAGGTTAATAAAAAAATGGAAAGAAGAATTTATGAGAAAAGTTTAAAAGAATTTGGATTATTTATTCTTGAGAAAAGAAGTCTATGGAGAGACTTAAGAATAGTCTTCAAATATTTGAGGGGATATTATTAAGCAAAAGGCTTTTCCACTGTGGACATAAAGATTAATAGAATGTAGGCTAAAATTTTTTTATCACAGAGATGGAAATATTTCCTGCAAGGCTTTTAAACTTCTGCAGTGAATTGAGAAATCCATTTTCCTTAATCCTCTAAAACTAGTGTATTTTCTCATCTGTCTGGAGTTGTCAAGAATTGTTTGAGTGTTGTCTGAGCTAAAGGTGGAGGTGGACTAGATGCCCTGTGTTCCTGCTAGCTCTCAGATTCTTCCATTCAGTTGGGGGCTTTGCAGGAGAAAGTCTTTTTCCCCCTCTGGGCCTCAATTTCCCCTCTTGCAAAATAAGAACCTGATATGCTCTGAGTCTGTGATTTCTTGGGCCAAAACTTTGAAATGGTTCTGCTGCCAAGAAAAGCAAAGGAGCTTCAATGATCTCATCTCACAACAAAGGAGACAATATAAATGCTGTTTTAATCTTGATGTGAATAGAAAAACTTATACTCAACATTTGTTTTAATTTGAATGTAACTACTCGTTGGAGAAAAAAAATACAGTGTGTTCCCTGGAGGAAAAAGACCAAAGAAAACTTGAATAAATGACTGAAGTTCATAAAAGAATAAAAAGGAAAATGTCAAGAAGGCACACACAAACGGGGGCGCCTGGGTGGCTTAGTCGTTAAGCGTCTGCATTCGGCTCAGGTCATGATCCCAGGGTCCTGGGATCGAGCCCCACATCGGGCTCCCTGCCGAGGCGAGAAGCCTGCTTCTCCCTCTCCCACTCCCCCTGCTTGTGTTCCTGCTCTGGCTATCTCTCTCTCTCTCTGTCAAATAAATAAATAAAATCTTTAAAAAAATAAATAAATAAGGCACACCCAAAGAAAGACATAGAATAAGAAGCCAGAAGTAAGAACTGGCAATCAATGTGATGGGGCTATAAGCTCCTCTTTAAAAGATGTACACGCTTAGATTAGATCCGAATCCAAAAATCAGCTACATGCTGTTTAAGAGAGCCACTGAAAATCAAATGACCCGCATAGGTGAAAACTCAGGGGTTTAATACGAAACTGGGTGAATGATATGTATGCTGAAGCCTTCAGGGATGAAGGGTAGTGATGACTGCAATTTACCATGCAATGCATCAAAAAAATAAGATGGACTGATGGATGGATAGAGGGATGAATAGAAAGATATTTTTTAAAAGCAAATGTAGGGAAATATTAATTGCAGAAGCTAGGAGTTAGATATATGGATGTTTATTGAACGATTCTGTATGTTTGAAATTTTATATAGAAAAACTTAGGGAACGACATTAAGGGTTGGTCAAAAATAAACCAAACATGTACATGGAGTAAGATTTCAGTTTTTATTAACTCTATAGATAAATAAAGAAAAAAGAAAGCTTTAAAAAGAAGTGATGGTTGAAGTAGGCAGAATCTGAGTTATTTGGGCTTCTTTGCTCTGCCTTTTTCATGACTTTGATGACAATTCTAAGGGCCAAACCAGGAGGTCAATTTATTTTGATGTGCTCTGTCTCTATCCAAATGTGAGTGACTGTTCCTTGCTTTTTTGGGACGATCATAAAAAAGCACAGTTTAAAGACAGTTTTTAGGAACTGATGCTATTAGAGATTTCTTCCGTTATGCTAATTTATATCTAGAACCCTCCATCAGTAGAAGGACATTGGTCTTAGAATCAGATAGAATCATCACATTGTAGCTATAGGTCTGTAAATTAAACACTGGCCTTTGGTTAAACAGAAATATGATATAACATTGGATATGTTATATGCTACATGATAAAACATAACTCTTTGTCTCCACTCTGAGGTCTAGTAAACACCTTACATTTATCATGTTCAAAACCAGAACTCCTGGTTTTTCACCTCAAATCTACTTCTCCTATAGGTTCCCCAGCAGAAATGGGAACGTTTCTGAGGTCAAAATCTTGAAGCCATCTGTTTCCCTCCCTTTCTCTCATACCCCACATATGATGCAAATCCTGTTGGCTCAGCCTTCAAAAGATACCCAGAATCAGATTGATTTTGCCACCACCACCAATGGGACATCTCTGCTGCCAGCCATTATTGTTCCTTTTCTGGATTATGGCAACAGCCTTGGGACTGGTTTCCTGGCTTTAACCCTTAGCCCCTCTAGTTTAGTCTCAACACAACAGCCAAACTGATCTTTTTAAAATTCTGTCTGATCATGTCACCCCTCTGTTCAGAACTCTTCAGTGGCTCCCCATCTCAATCAGAGTAAAACCCAAAGTCCTTCAGTGGCTTATGACATCTTCTGGCTGCTACCTCAGAGACCTCGTCTTCTCTAGCTCTGCGCGTCACTCACTCAGTTCCAGCCACGCTGGCCTCCTTGCTGTTCCTTCAATTTGTCGAGCACATACCAATCCCAGAGCATTTGCTGTTCTCTCTGCCTGAAACTCTCCTGTTCCTGATATCCACATGATTAACTCTCTTCCCTCCTTCATAGATGTACAAAAAATACCACCTTACCTTTTAGACCACCACGCCTACCCTCATGCCCCCCATCACGCTTACTCTGCTTTATTCTTTCCTACAGCACTTATCTTTCTCTGGCATATTACCTGCTTGTTTCCTTATTGTCTGTATCACTTGCCCCTCATACCTAAGCTCCAAGAGGCCAAGAGCCTTTGTTTCAGTCCCCACTGTCTACTCAGAACTATTTATTTTCTCCTCAATAAATATTTGTTGAAGGAATATGAAAGTGCTCTGAAATTATAAAGCACTAAATACACAGGGTAAGGCATTATTATTATTTACATGAGTAGACCAAAGGAGAGCCTTTCTTGAAAATCCCCAGTTCATTTTTCTCCTAAATGTATCCTCTTTGTTCTGTGATAAAGCCATTCTCCCTCAACCACAGATTAGATACTGGCAAATGTGGTCATGTGACACCCTGACCTGCTCTTCAGGAACCCATCGAAATGGATACAAAGAGCAATCAAAACAATGCCCGCTGAAACTCACCTGTACAGAGCATCATCAGCTTGGAGAAACTTACGATCAACGATCAACGAAAGTTCTACCACATCGTTATCTTTAAAAACTAGTAGAGAAATAAGCATTGAATTAAGAACCAAAAGAACCTGGGTTCATTGCCACTCCCTTGAACTCAGAGTTTCTCAAATTGAGCACTATTGACATTTTGTGCCACATAATTGCTTGATATAGGGAGCTCTCCTGTGCCTTGTAGGATATTTGGCAGCATCCCTGGCCTCTACCTACTAGGTTCTAGTAGGATTTCCCTTTAGTTGTGACAGAAATGTCTCCAAACATTGCTAAGTGTCTCCTGGGGGTTGAGAACCACTCCAACTCCCAGCTATGAAAATTGAGATAAATTAGTAAACCCCTGTGGGGGGTTAATTTCCTTGTTTGTAAAAGAAGACCAGTAATACCTATCACACAGGGAAGCTTTGAGGACTAATAAAGAAACAATGTAAATAACAAATACTTGGCAAATGTTACTATATTACTTTTGTACACATTCCTTTTTACTCTTGACCAATAATGAGCTATTTATCTTGCTCTAATAAATGACTTTGCTTATGTAGGCTACACTGATGATGGGCATACTGCATTTCAACAATCATAAAGTTGAGCTTTTTCATGCCTTATCAGGTCACACCTGCAACATACAAATTATCTCCAAATCCATTCCCTGGTTGGTTTCTCTCCTTAAAGAGCATGCCCTTTAAAGAGTGCATAGAGGCAGTCTGCTCACCCATGGTTAATTTTTATGGGCTGTTTATCTACAGCAGGATTTACTTGAGTCTATCTTGGTAAATGTAATGAAGCCTGGGTGTGCTTTCATGAGGATGTGAGGTGAGGCTAGGGAGAGCAGAGAAAAGTCTTAGGCTAGTTTTGGAAATGTCATTTCAGAATCACTTAAATTGGAAAAGTTCTAGACAGTTCTAAAAGAAGAGCTCAATAAACAAACCCATCACAACAAATAAGACAGAAAACTCCTATCTGCAGTTTGGAAGCAGAGAATAGTGGAGCATTTGGTGCAGATTCTACCTTGGAAACTATTAATAACCTGCTCTGCCAATTTTTTAGTCCCCTCAAGGACCAGACAAATACACTGTACAGTAGACTATATCCATCATGATATTAATGTATGTCTTCCTCTGGTGAAAATATTTCAATGAATGGTAGGCATCTAGAAGGGATGGATAGAATTACCCTCATGGTGTTCGGCCCAACTGGTGGGCTAGGGTTCAATAAGCGTAAGCATTCTATAAGAGAATGTATGAATCACCCTGACGGTTCAGATGCAGAAGCTGTTCCTGGGGTTCTTTCACCAACAGTTGTTCCAGGGAGGGGTATTTCTATCCATTTCATTTGTTTGTAAAGTGAAAGTGATGATTACAGTGCTTACCACCCAGAATTGTTGTGAGGATTAAATGAAAGGCAAGTAAAGTGCTATGTACTTCTCCTGACACATACTAGATGTCCATTAACTATTAGCACTCATTATTATTAAAGGAAAAACTTGAAATATGCAACATATCAATTAATTTTAGCAAAACTAGATGTCCATTAACTATTAGCACTCATTATTATTAAAGGAAAAACTTGAAATATGCAACGTATCAATTAATTTTAGCAAAAATGAACCTGGGGCACCTGGGTGGCTCAGTCCGTTAAGCGTCTGCCTTCAGCTCAGGTCATGATCCCAAAGTCCTGGGATCGAGTCCCACATCGGGCTCCCTGCTCAGCAGAGGGTCTGCTTCTCCCTCTCCCTTTGTGCTCTCTCTCTCTCTTTCTCTCTCTCTCTCTCTCATGCTCGCTCTCCCTCTCTCTCTCAAATAAATAAATAAAATCTTTTAAAAAAATGAACCTGAGTCTCCTATATTAGGTGTGACTATTTCCTGAAGCCAGACAAACAGGGGATAGTTTGCCTCTCACTGAATCACACCTTCCAACCCGGTAACTGAATCAATTCGATTCCCTTTTGGTTCTGTTCCAGGCACTGGTACTAATTTTGTCCCCAAATAATCCAAATAGCATGACCTCTCTGTCAACAAGTTGCCTTATGGAGTCAGTCATGATTCATTCTGTTTCTATCAGTGGCTGAGCTCCCCCTCTTGCATCTCAAGTTTCCAACTGTGAAGTCTGAACCTTCCTCTGTGCCAGCCTTAATGGCCATGTTTCCTGTCCCTCAGTGCCAGTCATTAGTTCCCTGACTGCTGACCCCTGGCTCTCCCAGTGCTCATTGCCAGCTTGATCAGAACTCAGCATCTTCGGGGCACATGGATGGCTCAGTCGGTTGAGCATCTGCCTTCGACTAGGTCACAATCTCAGGGTCCTGGGATCGAGTCCCACGTAGGGCGCTCTGCTCAGTGGGGAGTCTGTTTCTCCCTCCCACTCTCCCTCTGTGCTCTCTCTCTCTATCAAATAAATAAATAAAAATTTAAAAAAAGAATAAAAGAACTCAACATCTTCAAAGCTGTGTGAGTCCCAAGCCAAAGTATCTTCCAGATCTTGGGTCTTCAGTAGCCCCAGGATTAAAAGGTTCAGAAATCCTAGACGTGGCTCCTTGTGGTGGATCTTCTAAATACTCTTATTCACCCAGCTTCGATGTTCTCCTGTATTTGGGCCCTGTCTTTGGCTTATCCAGACACCAGGCAGTAAAGCACGGTGGTTATGAACACAGTGCTGGGGTTTCATAAAGGAAGAGTTCGAATCACCCCAGGTCCACCACTCACTAGCTATACTGTCTTGAGCAACTGTTCATCCTTCCAGAGTCAAACTTAAAAAGGGAAGAAAAATGCTACTTCCCAGACTGTTGTAAGCATTGAAAGAAATAAATTAGGCTTAGTTCTATAGCTGGGATATAGAATCATTCACAAAGTCAGTCTTATTTTTGATGGAAAGTAGTACTCGCCCCTCTCCACCACAACTTGCTGTCTGGCCATTCTCTACCTATTTAAACGAGCTCTTTAACAAAACTACTTAGAAACTGCTCAAAAGCCTAGAAAGCTATTCACACCAATAGTTTCAGGTCTCTCCATCAAAATGATCAAAAATGAAATGGGGACATACATAGTTATTTCCTATTTGTTTACAACTTCATTCCCTCAAGAGATAGTGAGCATCCACCCTGTGCCAAGCACTGAGCCATGTGAACAAGACAGACCTGATCCATAACCTCATGGAGGTCACAGTCCACCAGAATTAAGGGACCTTCTTTTGTGGAACACGCCTTACTAATCCATGTCTAGCATAGCGGCTGGTTTGTGAAATAATTCTTTTGCTAGTCCTTTTCTATATTTTCCAACATTTTAAATGGGAGCATATTGCTCTTAAAATTTAAAAAAAAAGTCATTAAAATTGAAAGCCCTTGCCGACTCTCTGAGACGTGCATGAAAGCAATTTGTCAGACCACCTCATGAAGTGGGCAAGTCCTGACCTGTCTCCTTGCAGTAGTCTTGTGTTTCTCCCTGGTAAACTCATGAGCTAACATCCTCTGCTGGCTCTTCATCCGCTGCCTGACATCTATTCTCTTCCCTCCAGGCACTTTGCCATTTTTCTAGGCCTGAACCACCCAGTATTCCTAAATCAGTACTGTGTTTAAAATCCAACCAATTTCCTCTGGAAATTTAGAACAGACACCAGTTATTTCATCTGGATTCTTTAAACAAGAAAAGACTCCAATCGCCACAGTCAGTCTTTCAGAAAAGCAAAGAAACTTCTCTCTTTGGGAGTTGCTATGTATGATGCCACTCCATTTTAAAGGGTCTTAGATAAGTCTTCAATTTTGTGAAGTTTAGAGATTAATAATACCTTAGGGGGAAAAATGCTGAAAGGTAGGCAGGTCTTGTCACAGTAAGAGAAAAGATTCTTTCCTGCTTTGCTGTGATTAGCTACATAAATTGTAGTGCGAGTTCCAAAGCTAAATGAATTAGTATGCATCCCACTCAGAGTTCTTTATTTGTTGAAGTAAAATGCTTATAATCTTTGCTTGCGGGAGAAAAAGAAGGTATGTCATTGAGTGAATACGAATTAATCAATACTTTATGGACAGAACCCATAATTTTAAGGCAGTGAAAAAAGGTGAGGCATTTATCAGGGTTCCACTCAGCAATCTCCCTCTGTCATTGCTAATAAATCTTTTATGAAATGGAGTTTTGCAATATTTGCAGGAACCTTCCCTCCCCGCCCCCACTTTTCCTAGGAAGAAAAAAAAATGTTCGCATTCATCTTTAATGTTTTCTCCTCCCTTCCCTATTTGAATTTCTTGTACTCAGAAAATTGCAGAAGCTCTTTATTTTTAAAGCTTTCCTTCCAAATTTATAAGTTCAAGACTTCTTTCATCAGAAGAAATAATTCATATAGACCTTCTCCCAAGAGACTGGAGGGGAAAAAAAAGTTTAGTTTTAGGTGAGGAACACACTATTTTAGTAAGAACAATATCCTGGGTCTGCTAAACAATTAATATTTATAGATGGAGGATGGAGTGATATGGTCCACAACAAACTAAAGGAGTTTGGAGATAGATAAGAGGATAATTATACAACATTCCAGTTCTAATGCTTTATAATTTTCCTTTCACTACTCATAGAAGCAAGATTCTGCCAAATTATAAACAGCCTGCCAATAACCTCACGATGCCCTGATTTAATTAGGATTTTATGCTCCTACTTGAAGGTTAGGTTCATTAGCTGTGAAATACGCCACTGGATGTCTGGATTAAGATTTAAAGGAAACCCTAAATATGGAGTGGCATGTAGCCAGTTTCTAGCCATTTAAGCCAGGCAAATGGACGTGGGATCATTCTCCCCGAGGTTGGTAACTTTTTATTTTTAGCCACAAATCTACAGGCCATCTCTCTTGGTTAGGGATGGTGCCTGATGGCCAGTCAGAAGCTTAAAAAGGTACACGACTGAGAAACAAGTGGTTACAAGGCGGTAATGAAGGGTTGGCAGGAGGGGGTAGGATGCCCATAATGATTTTGCCATTGAGCTTGCGTTCCATTTTACAGCTTGGATTTATTTATAACAACAGGTGGTGGTATTTGTGGGGAATTGCTTGTTTTTTCATTTGAGAAGGGCAGCTCCATACATCTGCTAGAAGGCGAAACAAAACCTTTTCCAAACACTGTTTCCTAGCTTTCTGCATCACCATTAGGAAGGAAGAATTTGTAGCAAAAGGCCACCCTGCCATTATTTCTTCCTGATGACACTCATTTAGCAGCCATTAAAATGCAAATAGAAGTATGATTTTTAGATCACAAAATTAACATTAACGGTTGGATGATTGATTAAAGGTCATGGCGACGGTATAACTTAATTTCTTAGATAATTGTGTTCGGTTTTCTGCAGACTGTTTGGGTTTCTGAATTAATTTTATCTGTTGTTGAACACTGACAGGTGCAGTAATTGGCATAGGCCCCTTTGGGCTCATTGCTTCCCGTGAACCGCACCCCCTTCTCTTCCTCGAAGACACCACCTAAGACTTGGAAGAGAAGGCGGAAGCAGCCGGCGCGCAACCCATGGACTGACGAGTCTGGGCGAGGTCACTGGAGGGGTTACTGCAGAACGGCAAAGCCCCAAATAGAATTCCATTCCGTGGCTAACGAGTTTTCCCCCTAAGAACTTCCTGCATCAGGCTCACAGTGGTAGAAAATGACCCTTGGCCGTCCCCGGGGGCTCAGGCTAGCCTGCTCGGATCCCTAGCCGCAGGATCCCATCTCAGACCTGTTTTTCTTTAATGGAGGCAATAAGCCATGGATAGAGGTAATAATAACACCGCCAGCTTTTTGTGTCACCTCTGTATGTGAGAGTTCAGGCAGTGACCCAGTAAACTGAGAGGGGAAGTGGCCAGAGATTGGGTCCATCTGCTCTGCTTCTCAAATGTCAAAAAAATAAAACATATATATGGTGTTTACCTGGCAGGCTAAACACCTTCTTTAATCCCAATAAATATGGAGCTCTATAAAGTAGGGAATTTTTACAGGAAAAGCATCGTAGCACTAAAAGAATTAAGTTAAACTTTATTATTGTTGTTATTATTATTATTATTACTATTACTATTGCCATTATCTCTCAATTTCTCCTGGCAGTTTCAAAGGACTTTGTTTTATCATGAAGGATGGACTTTATTTTGCAAACTTCTGTCCATCTGCTTCTGGATTCTGGCTCAAATCTTTTCATTCTTGTGAGTTCTTGTGAGTTCTTAGACTAAGTCTGCACGGGCAGCTCCTAACTGACCAGTCCCACCATCTGAGAGCTAACAGTCCAGCAGAGAGACATCTGAACATGAAGCAATTAAAGAATAACGCAAAGCACTACGTAAAACAGTTACCAGATATAAGGTCCTTAAGGTCAGAACCACGTCTCATGGGGCTTTAATTCAATACAAGCATTCATTCAACAAATACATCCTGAGCCCCTTATATATGCCAGGTTCTGTTCCAGGGTCAAGGATACTCTAATAAAGAGGACAGACAATCCCTTCAGAACATAACTTACAGAGTCTGACAAAGCACAGGAAAGGGAGAACAAGCAGGGAACAGCAATTAAAAGTGGGCTGAGGGCTCAGAGCGGAAAGGAAAGAGTAAAGAAGCACTATGAGAGCTTACAGCAGGCTTCGTTTCCCTAGAACATGTCACAGGGCATACTGGGCCCAAAATTCATGCTTATCGAAGCCGTCCATCTCTTTATTAATGAGTCACTAAGAGGAGACAAGGATAAAATTCTGGGGAGTCATAGAAATAAGTCCATGGAAGGAAAGGGACTTGCGGCCGCCACACTGACTACTGTCAGACCTCCCCTACCCCAGGGCCTTGACATATGCCGCTTTCACTGTCCATGCCCAGTTAATGTCCACTTGTACTTCAGACCTCAGCCCAAAGGCCAGGACCACAGAGAAGTCATCCCTGGCACCCCCTCCCCTTCCCCAACCCCAGATCAGGTCCAGGACCTGAGTAGAGAGGCCCCATGCAGGCTTCCATGGTCTCTAGCACCCTGATACTGTGCATGGCCCACATCACACAATTTACACTGATGTGAATGATTATGTGATGGACGTCTCTCTCCCCGCTCTGAACTCTAGACTCCAGGAGGGCCTCACAGTGTCTGTCCTGCACCATTGTGTCCACGGCAGGCCCTCAATAAAGAGTTGTTAAGTGCATCAATGGAGTTTGCCGTGTTGGGTCTTGAAAAATGGCAAGTATCTGAACAAGCAAAAAAGAGGAAAAACAAGAATGGAAGATGGAAAGAGTGCAGAGTGGGCCCCACAGGGCTGCACAGGGTGGATGCAAAATATTTCACCAGCTGTCCAGACTGGGCTCAGACCCTGCAGAGCAGATGGTGCTGAGGCTGGGGCACTTCCCTGCATTGCCAGGTGTTAACCCTTTAGTTCCTGGGATGTGAAGTGTAGGTGGGGTCCCAGGCAAAGGTGCACCTGAGATTGGAGGGTAGGAGTGCTCCTCGAGGCAGCAGCTTTCTACCAATATTTTAACAAGCTGAATATCCTATCAGAGACTACCAGCAGACTGCGAGCAGTCTCAGAGGTGAAAGGTGCCCCCGGCAGGGGGCTATTCCCATCTGGTTGGAAAGGAGGATAAGCTAAAATATGAGAGACCCTAAAACTCAGGCATAGGCTTTTGATCTCAATTTCAGTGGGCTACACAAGAAATCACTGCAGATCACTAAGAAAGGGAGGAATGATGAAAGGCATATTTTTAGGAGGACTGATTTCAAAGGTCAAGCCAGATGCCGTGCTAAGTGCTACTTAACTAAAAGGTAATACACAGACATTAGGCTTTACCAAAATGAAGTTTCCCATTTCATAATGCTCAGGGCTGATTCTGAATTTCCCAAAGAATTCGTTTCCATGTTCAAATGCAAGGAGGCTGGCTTTGGTGGTTTCCTCTTCCGGTCTCCCAACTCCCAAAAGAGGATTCCTCACATCCTTAGTGATGAGGATGGTGCCTAGCCCTGGCAAATGCCTTGCTCAGCAGATAAATGAATGAATGGCTTTATTCAAAACACAAACAAACAAAGAAACAAAAAGTAGCCCCCCAAGTCTGTGCTATTATGCAAATCCTCTCTCACACCTCCAACTCTTTCTTAAACAGGTTTCCCCAACTAAAGTTTATCTTTCACCAGCTTTGCCAAAACCAAAGACAGCCTAAGGTGCTCCCCTACCTTGTCTGCAGTCTAATAGAGCCCCATCTCTGGGTGCAATTGCCTGCAGTAGTCGGAGTACAACCCAGGCCCCCCTCTTAGCACGCACTAACTTGGTAAGCTGTATTTCATGAAGTTAACCAGGCTCATTACAGAGAACATATTTCCAGGAGGAGGGATGTTAATTTCTTCCTCATACAAAGAACAAAAATCAATATCGTAAATCCAAAAAATCTCCCCTAAACGTCTCCCCAGTCATCACTCTCTCCTGCGCTCTGTGTAAATACCATCATGACAGGTTAGCTATATTTTCTGCTCAGGCACTGTGATCTCGAGGTGACAGCAGGACTAGTCACCCTGCTGAAGAAAGGAATATTGGCTGGGAGTTATTCCTCGAGGTATTTTGTGACGTTGGAATTCCGTCAAATGGAGCTGAAGGCACCTTTATCTCTCAAACAGGCCCCAGGTCCAATCCTCAGCCTGCTTAGAACACACTGAGCTTGCATGGCGACCCGTAGATTTTCCACACAAGTGGAAGGTGAATGAAAAGAAAGCAGGGTCCTACGGTGCATCTCAATAGCTTCCTTCACTCAAATGTGTAATAAACACCAACTGCACATGTTGTATGAGTGAGACATAAAGAAGTCAGGACGCCAGCACCGATTTCGCAGGAACTGACAGTCCAAGTAAGCAAATAGTTTAAACTAAGACTTAGTTTTAATTTTTTTTTTGAAGATTTTATTTATTTATTTGGCACAGAGAGACAGAGTGAGAGAGGGAACACAAGCAGGGGGAGTGGGAGAGGGAGAAGCAGGCTTCCCGTGGAGCAGGGAACCCGATGTGGGTCTCGATCCCAGGACGCTGGGATCATGACCTGAGCCGAAGGCAGACGCTTAACGACTGAGCCACCCAGGTGCCCCGACTTAGTTTTAATTTTAATACACACACACACACACACACACACAGGTCAGACCCTAGTAAATCCTTGTGCAGAAATGTGAAATCTCCAAGTAATGTTTTTCCTACCACCTCTTGGGGGTCCCTTAACCTCATGCAGCCCCAGAGGGAGGGATGCAGCTTCATCTTAGAAGTAAACAAGAATCTAATTTTAGGGGCGCCTGGGTGGCTCAGTCGTTAAGCGTCTGCCTTCGGCTCAGGTCATGATCCCAGTGTCCTGGGATCGAGCCCCGCATTGGACTCCCTGCTCAGCAGGAAGCCTGCTTCTTCCTCTCCCACTCCCCCTGCTTGTGTTCCCTCTCTCGCTGTGTCTCTCTCTGTCAAATAAATAAAATCTTTAAAAAAAAAAAGAATCTAATTTTAGAAATCCTCCAAGATGTTGACCTTTGTATAGGGATCTGTCAGCCTAAGACCCAGGGTCTTAGATGGGTTATTATAAATTAAAATCTAATACTCCTTCCTTCTCCCTGGATCTATAATGCCCCATTTCAATCAGCAACGTCCAGCTTACATGTGCAATTCAGCTCCAAGAGGTAGACGGCAAAACCTAGTGACTTCAGCATCCCAAGGGCATAGGCAAAATTAATTAAGGCATTGCCACTGAATATTAGTCCTTCTTGAGTCCTCCCTCCCAGGTTTATTTCTAATTATCTCCCATTGAGTCATGTCCCCAGTGAGTCAAAATTTTTATTAGATTTTTAGGAGCTGATCTCCTGACAGCTTCAAAGGATTTTTATATTTTAGCATAGCTGATTCCCTCTAATATGCTTCTATCTCTTAACTAATCTCTGTCCTGAATCATATTATAAAACCATAGAGTGGAAAGAGTCCTTTGAGGTCACCTAGCCCAATTCCATCTGATTATAGACAAGGAAACTGAGGCCTGAGGAAGTTTAGTATCTTGAGTAATATGAATAAGTTAGCACTGCAAAAACCTGATGCTACAGAGACCTACTTACTGTGAGGTCCTATCAAGACCAAATTGGAAATGGCCCTAGAATAAAGGCCTGTATATTTTGACTTTGAGGTTATTCCATCCTATGCTCTAAATATCTACATAAAGTCCCCTCATCAACAAGCCCAGTCCATGCATTCTGAGCTTCTAACTGACATTTCAGCATCTGCCTCTTCAATGTGGACAGACAAGGAGCCATCAAACACAGGAATAAAGATTCCACCATGAGAGACACTAAAGCAAACTAAAAACAAACAGAAGAAAAGGAATCTACAGACAACAGAAAATCTGGGAAACAGAAGAAAATCTCCAAAAAAGTATCCTCAGAGTGATATTTTATACATAAAAGATGATGCTATGAAAGGGAATTTAAAGAATAAGGAGGGGCGCCTGGGTGGCTCAGTTGGTTAAGCGACTGCCTTCGGCTCAGGTCATGATCCTAGAGTCCCGGGATCGAGTCCCGCATCGGGCTCCCTGCTCGGCAGGGAGTCTGCTTCTCCCTCTGACCCTCCTCCCTCTCATGCTCTCTGTATCTCATTCTCTCTGTCTCAAATAAATAAATAAAATCTTTAAAAAAATAAAAAATAAAAAAAATAAAGAATAAGGAGTTCTTAGATATTAAAAATATGAAAGCAAATAAAAAAAACTTAATAATCGGGGCGCCTGGGTGGCTCAGATGGTTAAGCGTCTGCCTTCAGCTCAGGTCATGATCCCAGCGTCCCGGGATCAAGCCCCGCATCGGGCTCCCTGCTCGGCAGGGAGCCTGCTTCTCCCTCTCCCTCTGCCTCTCTCCCTGCTCATGCTCTCTCTCTCTCTGTATCTCTGTGTCTCAAATGAATAAATAAAATCTTTAAAAAAAAAAAAACAACTTAATAATCAAGCCAAAAGACTCATAGAAAGTAAAAAAAATAAAGAGAAGAAAAGTAGGCCAAAAACAATTGAGAAGAATGCTATGGAGATTAATCCAGAAAGACAAAAGAACAGGAGTTTGGGGAGTTCAGCATAGAGAAAATTAAGGGAAATTAAGGGAAGGAAACTATCAGAGACATAAAACAAGACTATTTCCCACAACTGCAAGATAGAAGTCTGCCTCCAAGAAACAGACTCTTAGCTATAGAGAACAAACTGCTGGTTACCAGGTAGCATGGGGGGATCGTGAAACAGGTGATGGGGACTAAGGAGTGCACTTGCTGTGATGAGCACCGGGTGATACGTGGAAGTGTTGAATCACTATAGTGTACACCCAAAACCAATATTACACTGTATATTAACTAACTGGAATTTAAATTAAAATTAAAACACACACACACACACACACACACACTGTGGAAAAAAAAAAAAAAGATATAAGTCTGCCTGAGGGAGCTTCCAGAGTGCCTAACACCACAGTAGGTCTATGTGGAATTTCAGAAGGCCAGAGATAAAGAGGAGCTCTGGAGAGCTGTTTTCAAGAAGAGGAGAGTTTTCATCAAAGGACCAGAAATCAGGATGGCTTTGGACTTCTAGACATTGGAAGTAAGAGAAGAATGGAGCAATGCCTCCAAACTTCTGAGCAAAGACTATTTGAAGCCAAACAGTCTATACCAACCAAGTGGTGAACCAAATGTAAGGATGGAATATTGACAGTTGCACACAAGCAAGGTTCAGAGCATACATCTCTGATATGCCATGTCTTAGGAAATTACTGAAGGACTGGGCTTCTGCCAAAGGAGAGAGAAAAAACAAGGACGAGGAAAACATGGCCTTCAGGAAAGGATCCATCAGGGGAGAGCAGGAAAGGGAAAGCTGTGGGGCAGGCCATGGGAGGAACCACTGGAGAAGAGATGAAGAAGGAGGTGTCCAGGAGGAAAAAGTACGAACAGCCAGATGACTTGTTGATTTGATAAAGAAGAGATATTTTGGCTGTTTTTCTCCTTCTTCAAACTACTAGATTTTGTTTGGGCTACAATCTGCCTGGCTCTCAGGAGGCACTGGGATTGGCCTAAATCAACCAGGGAGTCCTATACCCAAATGCCAACGATTTGTCTCGTACAGACATGTGACGAGTTCTGGCCTATGAGATAGTAAGCGCCAGGCTTCTGAAGGATTCTAAGAAAGAATGTGGGCACTGGCAAAAGAGAGCAAAGGGCAAAGGCCCAGTCTGAGCTCCCACCATCTTCCTTTCTGCTCCAGCCTGTGTGGTATAAGGACACGCTCTTTAGAGCTGCAGGAGTGGTCTTAGGACCACCCAAGAGACACAACCAACATGCTGAGGACAGCAGAAGAGAAAAACAAGAAGAGCCAGATTCCAATCTGCCTCTAAACCTACCCTGGAACCGCCTACTGCCAAGATCCTTATTATGTGAGCTAATTACATATCTTTGTTATATAAGCTACTATTTGCTGGTGCTCTGTTACTTGAAGCCAGAAGCATCTTAGCTGGTATGGAGAATATCATGAACAGCCTTTGGCAGATGTCAGAACATCTGTTTGCAAAAATTAACAATAGGTAGATTGAAATCTGAGCACGTGAAAAATGAGACAATCCTTTACAAGGAATAGCCAATAAACTTATTAAAAGATGCTCAGCCTCACAAGTAAAAGGGAAATAGAAATTGAAATCACATTTAGATACCATTTTATGCCCATGATGTTGGAAAAAGTAAAAGTCTGACCATTCCAAAAAACCACTCATACCGTGCTGGTGGGTAATTAGTTCAGCCATTTTGAAGAACAATTTGACGATACTTAGTAAAATTGCCAATGCTTATTATATACTAAAATTCAGCACATGTAGAAAACTCTTCTACATATGCCCGAGAAGACAATTATGAGAATGTTCACTGCAGCATTGTTTATAATGACAAAAATGGATAAAAATATAATTTTGTTTATCAGTAGGAAAACAGATTTATATATTGTGTGGTATACTCATGCATTGAAATGCCACACATTAGTTTCAAAAGCCAGAGTTATATGTATCAACATGGATAAATCTCAAAAGTGCATGTTGGCGGGGGGGGGAAGTAGGCACAAAAGGGCTAATCAAAGTATTACACCATTTATATCAAATTTTAAAACACAGCAATATTATATATCATTTAGGAATATATACATATATAAGTAAAAAAATAATTCATGGAATGACAAACATCAACTTCAGATCTTGGTTGTTTTAAAGTAGTAAGGAGAGAAGAGCAAGAATGAGATTAGGAAGACAAATCCAAAGGGTTTCAACTGCACCTGTAATGCTTTGTTTCATGCCTGAAACAAATGTGGCAAAATGTTAGGTTATGACTGAGATAATAGGTATCTGGGTGTTCATGATGTGAACTATTTCCATTTACTTGAAATTTTCATAATGTGGTCATAGTACCCTAATTGGCTCAGCAATCTCTCCATAGTCAAAGAAATGTCAAAATTGATTACTGAATGACCTAAATTTGTCATATGAAAATATTAATAGAAGAAAAAAATAAAAGGCATGAGAATTCGAGCAGAAAATAAGTAGAAAATGTTCACAATTTAAAATGAGGAAAAATATTAAGCTTATTACTTAGAAATAAAAACAGTTAATACCAAAAGCTTTCAAAGTTGAAGTGATTGGCTCTGTCCACTACATAGGAGGGAGAGTTTGGGGGCGGGAAAGTTCTTCTTGTTATGGACAGACGACTGACAACAAGTGTGTGTTATTCTAGTTCTCCAAAAGGAGATGGATTCAGTGATTTTAGTGGCATTTGCAGTCAAAATTATCTGATATGGTTATAAGGGGAAAGGATGAATTACAGGCACTTGGAGAGGGGGGTAGTGATACCCAGGACCCCTGAAGTGTTTGCTAAGATAAATTTAGTCTGTTTTGCCCCAGAAACGGAGACTGGTGGTGCTGGATTCTGGTCATTTTAGCCAGGCAGGAAGAGAATAGCAGCTGTCACAGGGCATCTGAATGGCAGCAGTCAGCAATGAATGGGCTGAGAAATGGATACAGAGGGGAAGGAGGCAGAGGGAAGGGGAGTATGTGTGGCCAGTACAAACAGTCCATGGACAAACGACAGGTGTGGTGTTGAGACCTAGCACAGAAGAATTCCTGAAGGCGGAGAAATGGGAACAGAAGAGAAGGTCTCATCAAGAAAGCAAGTTAGAAACAAACATCCCAGAAAGAGCCAAAGTGGACTTAATCAGTTGTTGCTGGTATTCGACTGGGCAGGACAAGAGTCAGGAGTGAGGGTGAAGAGCAAGAACAGGATTTCCAGAAGTGGTGCTGAGCCATTCCAGGGACAAATATCAGGGGCCAGACTATGCCAAGAGTTCTCAAGATACCAGAACTTGGGGACCTGAAAAATCTTCCAAATGGCTTCTTCTTCTTCCAGCATGGTTTTCACTGAGCTATTCATATATGCAATATGTCTCTTCCCCCCCCAACCCCACAGAATCTCAAAGGCACTGCTTGGCCCATGTTCCTACTGTAACAGTCCTAACACAGGCAATGTACTGCTTCCATTATGAAGAACAGCTAGACTACACAGTTTGGCTTCTATCACTTACTAGCTCTGTGACCTTGGGCAAGCATTTATCCCCTCTGTGTCTCAGGCTCCCCAACTTTAAAATGGGTATGAGTACCTACCTCATAAGCTAATGTGCTTATCAAAGGGCTTGGTACATAGTAATCATTCAATAAATCTCAACTGTTATTCTTAGATTTGGATGATGGACCCCAAAAAAGACATATGTCACTAGAGACACACTCAGAGGAAAGCAAGCAGGTTGGTAAAAAAAAAATAAAATAAACTCAAGTGAGAAACATTGGAAGGAAACTAACATGCTACCATGGCTCGCTTCGTTGAATCCCTGGTGCCAAGGAAGGAAATAGTTTTGGAGAGTGAAGAGAAGTTCTAATACGTGGTATAGTTTAAGCAGCTTACTCTCCGCCAGGTGCGATGGGAAACATTCTGTGGCAAATTCTATGAGTTTCTATTCCAGTTACCATTACTAAGTAAAAAAATTTTACCCCAAATTTAGTAGTTTGAAACAATAACCATTAAGTTTTGTTGATAGATTCTGTGGGTCAGGGACCCAGTCTGCATGACAAGGATGGCTTGCCTCTGCTGTATGATTCCAGAGCCTCAGCTAGGAAGACCCAAAGAGGGGGGACTAGAATCATCGAAAGGCTCATTCAGTCACCTGTTGGGCCTGGGCTGGGATCACCAGAAGACGAGGACTGCTGCCTGAAGCATGTGGCTTCCCTGGGTGACGCGCTTCCTCACAGCATGGCGGCCTCAGGGGAGTCCGTCTTCTTACAAAGCATCTCAGGACTCTGGGTACAACTGTCCCAGGAAACAAGGTAGAAGATTCATGGCCTTTTATGACACAGCATCACTTCTAACATACTCTGATGGTTACAAATGAGGTTTGAGGGGAAGGAACATAGATACCACTGCTTAAAGGGAGGCGTGTCAATGAATTTATAGACATGCTTTAAAAACCATAGTTTTCTATCTAATGTTAATCCCCTATTTTGACCTTGCCACAATGGACTATGTCCCCCAAAATTCGTATGTTGAAATCCTCATCCCCAGTATGATGGTATTAGGAAGCGGGGCCTTTTGGTCATGGGGTAAAGCCCTCAAGAACAGTAGTGCTCTTATAAAAGGGACCCCAGAGAGCTCTCTTGCCCTCTTTCTTCATTCATTTGACAGAGAGAGAGACAGTGAGAGAGGGAACACAAGCAGGGAGAGTGGGGGAGGAAAAAGCAGACTCCCCGCTAAGCAGGGAGCCCAATGCGGGGCTTGATCCCAGGACCCCAGGATCATGACCTGAGCTGAAGGCAGACACTTAACAACTGAGTCACCCAGGCACCCCTTCTTGCCCTCTTTCTGACATGAAAAGAAGAGCAAGAAGGCAGCCATCTACAAACCGGGAAGCAGGCCTCATCAAACCCTGGATCTACTAGGCCTTGATCTTGGACCTTCCAGCCTCCAGAACTGAGACATAAATATTTGTTCTTTAAACCACCCTGTCTATAGTGCTTTGTTATAAGCAGCCAGTACTTGACTAAAACACCTACCAACACAAAACTGCAATTCTGTTTCGAGTAGCAATGCACCCAGCCCAGGGTAATGAAGCATAACAATTCTAGACCCTTTTTTTTTTTTTTAAAGATTTTATGCATTTATTTGAGAGAGAGAGAGAGAGAGAGAGGGAGCAAGCAGTGAGGAGGAGCAGAGGGAGAGGGAAAAGCAGGCTCCAAACTGAGCAGGGAGCCCGATGTGGGGATCATGACCTGAGCCGAAGGCAGATGCTTAACCGATGGAGCCACCCAGGAGCCCCAACAATCCTATTCCCTTTGACAATGATTGGTTATGCCAGGGTCCCTTAAAACTAAGTGTGGTCATATGACCCAGCTCTGGCCAATAGGACATAAGGAGAACTCTGCTGGGGGTGCTTCTAGGAAGTGTTGTGCTTTCCTGATAAGAGTCAGATTTGAGGACACCTGGGTGGCTTGGTCACTTAAGCATCTGACTTCGGCTCAGATCATGACCTCAGGGTCCTGGGATCGAGTCCCACATCAGGCTCCCTGCTCAACGGGAAGTCTGCCTCTCCCTCTCCCTCTGCCCCTCCCCCTGCTTGTGCAACACACTCTCTCTAATAAATAAGTAAAATCTTAAAAAAAAAAAAAAAGAGTCAGACTTGACCATTACTGATACTTCCACTTTTGCTCTTTCTTTAAATGCACATATAATGTTTGGAGCTGTGGCAACCATCTTATGGCCATGTGGCAAGAAGCATGAGAATTAAAAGTCAGTAAGCTAAGAACAGGAGGGAAGAAGATATAAAGAACCTGGACCCTTGGTTGCATCAATGAGCAGCTGAATGAATGCTAGCTGCTCCTTCTTGTTACGCAGAAAATATAAACTTCAGGGCACCTGGGTGGCTCAGTTGGTTAAGCGACTGCCTTCGGCTCAGGTCATGATCCTGGAGTCCCGGGATCGAGTCCCGCATCAGGCTCCCTGCTCGGCAGGGAATCTGCTTCTCCCTCTGACCCTCCTCCCCCTCATGCTCTCTGTCTCTCATTCTCTCTCTCAAAATAAATAAATAAATAAAATCTTAAAAAAAAAAAAAGAAAATATAAACTTCAGCAGTTTAAGCCAATTTTAGTCAGGTTTCTTTTACTTATAGCTGAAAGCATTCCTAGCCAAGACAAACTCATAATTTCATTTAACTCTTAAATTAATTAGGTATTAATTTAGGCTTTATTATCCCCATGTTAAGGTTGGAACTTGAGTCACTTTTCCAAGGTCACAGAGCTAGCCTGCGATGCCAGAATTTATCCAAAGATAATTGCATAGCTCAAAGTTTTTCCTCTCCTGCCCTGCTACTCACAGTGTGGTGCTTGAATCAGGAGGACAGCATCACCTGAGTGCTTATTAGAGATGCAGACTCTCTCTAGCCCTATTGAGATATGCCAGATCTAAATGTACACTTTAACTATAGCCACAAGTCTTACCTACATGGCCCTAGGGGAAAGGATGAGGACCACTGGTTGCAACCTCCAGGAGATCAGATTTCAGCTCAAAGAAAATGAGAAATGTTTAAATAATTACAACTACCAAGAAGGAAAGTTTCTATGTGTGGAGCAGTGAGTTCCCTGCTTCCCCAGAAGTATTCAATTATCATTGGAGAAACACCTGCTCGCTACAGATGCCATGGAAATCACCTTGAGGCCTTTCCCTTTTGGTGATCGTTCCCATTGACCTTTCCAAGGCCTGAAGTTGCACCATTAGAGATATCCCTGGACATCCTGGACATTAAAGCCCTGTGGAATAAAACGCCATTCTTTTTTTTTTTAAGATTTTTTTATTTATTTATTTGACAGAGAGAGAGAGAGACAGCGAAAGAGAGAACACAAGCAGGGGGAGTGGGAGAGGGAGAAGCAGGCTTCCCGCGGAGCAGGGAGCCCCATGCGAGGCTTGATCCCAGGACTCTGGGATCATGACCTGAGCCGAAGGCAGACTCTTAACGACTGAGCTACCCAGGCGCCCCTAAAACACCATTCTAATGTCACAGATAGCCCACCTAATAAAGAGAAGTTTCTGGTGCTCTGGGGGTAAGTAAGTGACACTGGGAGTTGGGGAGAAAACGCCTGGGGAAGGATTCTGCACACACACACACCCCTCCCCCCGCAAAAGGCCAGCTCTCCTGAGGCAGCCCAGCTGGGAGCAGAGGAAGAGCAGAGAGGCTGGGCATCTGAACGTAGGACAGTAGGCAGTGAGGGAAGGGACCTCAGGGCCATGGCTGTCAGTGGCCCAGAAAGCCAAATGTGCACAGTACCCTTTCACTCTAGTAGGTGCCACCTGCTGTTGGGTTTGAAGCTCCCCTCAGCTTCCCCGGCCTGAGTCCCAGGCAAAAGCTACAAACTCAAGGCGGCTTTGGAAGCGCACACATGTAACCACATTCTCACCCTTTTGAATTTAATTCCACAGTATAATTAAACACATATACCGCACATGCACGGCTATAATACAAGCTGTCGGTTCAATTTGGAAGTGTGCATTAAACAAATCCAAGCGAGGAACAACAGTCTCTGAGCCTTAGGCCTGGGGGAAGGAGCCATCCGCTTAAAATGAACATTTCGTGGGACACAGTGCCATCTAGTGGCCAGCGGGTAAACTGTCAAGACCAGGAAGCACAAAGTAGCCGGTGACTTGGATCCCCAGCGCCTAGTAAAAGCTCCTAAATATTTTGAACTAAATTGTATTGAATTAAATTAAGCTGGATTGGAGTAAAGTGAAGTGAAGTGGATGAGCATAATATGGATAGGGTTATATTGGGACGATGACCAGGGTTTGATGACCTATTCCTGAGCCAAGGAAAGCACAGTATATTTTAGACCAAAGGGAAATATCCTCCTGCAACTGGTATCAAAGAAAAGCAGAGAGTTTTGCCAGAAAAGACCTTGAAAAGTTAGGCCTCGGTTCAAATGATAATCAGAGGTGGTCTACCATGACTACAGTATAAATCCTGTTTCTGACACTTTACAAATAAATATTCAGTAAATAATTAAAGAAATAAAAATTCATATACAAACAAAATATGAACTCCTACCCTTAGTAAATGGGTCAGAATAGAAATTTTCCTAACTGCCACCATCTGTCTCAGGAGCCCTGTCTTTGATGTTTAACTGCACCTGACACCCTACCCCCATTCTAGCTACTTCCACATCATGTAGTGAGAGTGGGATTAAAGGTCTCTATCCCCTGTGGGCTGTGAAATTTCAGAGGTGGCTTTCGATCCCACGTGCCTAGACCATGCCCATCACTCAATAGATAAGGGAGGAGTGAGGAAGGAAGGCATCATTACTGTAGTATTGATGTAAATTTCGGCAGAAACCTTCTTCTGTCTGTTTTGATAGGCCTCTTGAACAGAGCTTCTACCATTATTCTGAGGCTTTGGGGCCCTTGGGGTAATAACAGTTACAAGCTCTCCAAGTCCTGATGCTATGGACTGAATATTTGTGAACATATCCCCAAAATGTATATGTTGAAACACTGTTTCCCAATGTGATGAGATGGGGCCTTTGAGAGGTGATTCGGTCATGGGGGGGGCCTTCATGAATGGGATTAGTGCCCTTATGAGAAATGAGCTCCACCTCTCTCTTTCTCTCTCTCTCTCTCTCCCTGCACCATGTGAGGACACAGCAAGAAGGCAGCCATCTGCAAACCTAGGACAAAGTCCGCACTGGAACCAAATCATCTGACACCTGATCTTGGACTTCCAGCCTCCAGAAGGATAAGAAACAAACTGCTGTCGTTTAAGCCCCCTACCCTATGGTATTTTTGTTATAGCAGCTTCAAAAAGATCCCTCACTTTTTCCTTTGCTTTGTTTTTGTTTAATTTGGTCTAGTTTCTGTTTTTAGGTAGCTTTAAAACGTGCTCTACGATGTGGAATAATAATGCCTAAAGTGCTTTACAGTTTATAAATGTCTACTGTGGGATTACTAAGGGTGCCATCTTACAGATGTGGAAGCTGAGACTCCTCCATGGATCACACCACCTTTGCGCCTCGGAAAGTTCCTGCAGGTGGGGTACAGTAGGGTCCCCCCTCACAAATTTCATTCATAGATACAAGGTTTCACTCATAGATACAGGGTTTGTTCTGGGCTCTAATCTGGGACTTATTTTGAGGCGTTTCGTCTTTGCCTTTTGACAGTCTGCCCACAGGGGCAAGCATTTACCTCGGAAGCTACGAGCATCCTCTCATGGAGGCCTGGCGATGGATGGTATCTCGTGCTCAGGCTAGGCCTCTCCACATCTCACAGACCCACGTAGCTCTGCTGAGTCATCCTTTCTAACCCACTTCTCCCTGTGGCTTCTACACACCGAAAGAGCCCTCCGAAAGCCATCTGAAGCTTTTCAAAACTTCATCCCTTCAAGGCCCATCTAGAAAATTATTTACTAGTGACAAACTCCCAAAAAGGAATTTTGTTAAACTAGGTACGAATCACAAATGAGGGTAATTTTTAAGAAGCATAAGGGCATTCTGGGGAGAAAAATGGAGCAGGGGATTCTTTGTGGAGAAGAGTGTATAAGTTGAGATTTTCATTTGCAGCACCAGTGAGTCCAAAATTGAAGCAACTGCCACCATGAGCGCAAGCTCTATCTGTATATCAATATTTTTACTTTCATCTTATTTTCTTAAAAGATTCATGACATACACACGTACCCACCCCTCTGACTACCATGAAAGTTCTACTCTTACTTCAAGAGAGTTCAGGGCTCACCCCCTCTGTGGAGCTCTTCCAGCTTGTGCCTTTGATAAGCCAAAGTACCCCTCCTCCCTGCAATGTTTGCATCGCCCCAAATTCATGTACTGAAATTAATCCCAACATGATGGTATTAGGAGGTGGGGCCTTTGTGATGTGACAAGGTTCTGAGGATGGAGCCCTCGTCTACACGATTAGTGTCCGTAGAGGCCCGGTCGCTAATTAGGGCCCAGCAAGCTGTGAGGACACAGCAAAAAGACAGCTCTCTGTACACCAGGAAGAAGACTCTCACCAGAAGCTGACCATGCAGGCACCCTGACCTTGGACTCCCTGCCTCCTAAACTGTGAGAAATAAACTGTTATTTAAGCCACCTGGTCTGTGGTACTTCCTACAGTAGTCCAAACTGAGTAAGACCCTCCTTCTACCCTCTTGCATACCCTGCCTAATCACTGACTGTCTGCATTTTTATTTTCTCACTAGCCTGTAATCTTGTGGAAGTTGGGAATAACAGGAAAGCAAAATTCATCCCCCTTGGAGTTCAGAGAACCATCGGGATGATTCTAGAGAACTAGGAAGCCAGACCTAGAGGCTCATAGCTCTACCCAAATACTGCACGGGACCTGATTTATTGAGTTGAAAACCAAATCTCTTTTTTTTTTTTTTTTTTTGAAAACCAAATCTCTTATAAAGACATCTCAGTTACATGCTTGTGGCTACCATCTAGGGAAGGAAAAATACCCATCTTTGGTGCACTTGAAAGATATTACAAAAAAAAAAATTTTTTTTAATTTTATTTTATTATGTTAGTTACCATACATTACATCATTAGTTTTTGATGTAGTGTTCCATGATTCATTGTTTGTGCATAACACCCAGTGCTCCGTGCAGAATGTGCCCTCCTCAATACCCACCACCAGGCTAACACATCCCCCCACCCCCCTCCCCTCTGGAACCCTCAGTTTGTTTCCTAAGATTAAGAGTCTCTTACGGTTTGTCTCCCTCTCTGGTTTCATCTTGTTTCATTTTTCCCTCCCTTCCCCTATGCTCCTCTGTCTTGTTTCTCAAATTCTTCATATCACTGAGTATGATACTTGTCTTTCTCTGAATGACTTATTTCACTTAGCATAATACCCTCTAGTTCCACCCACTTTGTTGCAAATGGCAAGATTTCGGTTTTTTCATGGCTGCATAATATTCCATTGTATATATATACACCACATCTTCTTTATCCATTCATCTGTTGATGGACATCTAGGCTCTTTCCATAGTTTGGCTATTGTGGACATTGCTGTAAACATTGGGGTGCACATACCCCTTCGGGTCCCTACATTTGCATCTTTGGGATAAATACCCAGTAGTGCAATTGCTGGGTCGTAGGGTAGCTCTATTTTCAATTTTTTGAGGAACCTCCATAATGTTTTCCAGAGTGGCTGCGCCAATTTGCATTCCCGCCAACAGTATAAGAGGGTTCCCCTTTCTCCACCTCCTCGCCAACATCTGTCATTTCCTGACTTGTTCATTTTAGCCATTCTGACCGGTGTGAGGTGGTATCTCATTGAGGTTTTGATTTGGATTTCCCTGATGCCGAGCGATGTTGAGCACTTTTTCATGTGTCTTTTGGCCATTTGGATGTCCTCTTTGGAAAAATGTCTGTTCATGTCTTCTGCCCATTTCTTGATTGGATTATTTGTTCTTTGGGTGTTGAGTTTGATAAGTTCTTTATAGATTTTGAATACTAGCCCTTTATCTGAGATGTCATTTGCAAATATCTTCTCCCATTCTGTCAGTTGTCTTTTGGTTTTGTTAACTATTTCTTTTGCTATGCAAAAGCTTTTTATCTTGATGAAGTCCCAATAGTTCATTTTTGCCCTTGCTTCCCTTGCCTTTGGCAATGTGTCTAGGAAGAAATTGCTGCGACTGAGATCGAAGAGGTTGCTGCCTGTGTTCTCCTTTAGGATTTTGATGGATTCCTGTCTCACATTTAGGTCTTTCATCCATTTTGAATCTATTTTTATGTGTGGTGTAAGGAAATGATCCAGTTTCATTCTTCTGCATGTGGCTGTCCAATTTTCCCAACACCATTTGTTGAAGAGACTGTCTTTTTTCCATTGGACATTCTTTCCTGCTTTGTCAAAGATGAGTTGAACATAGAGTTGAGGGTCCATTTCTGGGCTCTCTGTTCCATTGATCTCTGTGTCTGTTTTTGTGCCAGTACCATACTGTCTTGATGATGACAGCTTTGTAATAGAGCTGGAAGTCTGGAACTGTGATGCCACCAGCTTTGCTTTTCTTTTTCAACATTCCTCTGGCTATTCGGGGTCTTTTCTGGTTCCATACAAACTTTAGGATTATTTGTTCCATTTCTTTGAAAAAAGTGGATGGTATTTTGCTAGGGATTGCATTAAATGTGTAGATTGCTCTAAGTAGCATAGACATTTTCACAATATTTGTTCTTCTAGTCCATGAGCATGGAACGTTTTTCCATTTCTTTGTGTCTTCCTCAATTTCTTTCATGAGTATTTTATAGTTTTCTGAGTACAGATTCTTTGCTTCTTTGGTTAGATTTATTCCTAAGTATCTTATGGTTTTGGATGCAATTGTAAATGGGATTGACTCCTTAATTTCTCTTTCTTCTGTCTTGTTGTTGGTGTATAGAAATGCCACTGATTTCTGTGCATTGATTTTCTATCCTGCCACTTTACTGAATTCCTGTATGAGTTCTAGCAGTTTTGGGGTGGAGTCTTTTGGGTTTTCCACATAAAGTATCTGCAAAGAGTGAGAGTTTGACTTCTTCTTTGCCGATTTGGATGCCTTTTATTTCTTTTTGTTGTCTGATTGCTGAGGCTAGGACTTCTAGTACTATGTTGAATAGCAGTGGTGATAGTGGACATCCCTGCTGTGTTCCTGACCTTAGGGGAAAAGCTCTGTTTTTCCCCATTGAGAATGATATTTGCTGTGGGTTTTTCATAGATGGCTTTTATGATATTGAGGTATGTACCCTCTATCCCTACACTCTGAAGAGCTTAAATCAAGAAAGGATGCTGTACTTTGTCAAATGCTTTTTCTGCATCTATTGAGAGGATCATATGGTTCTTGTTCTTTCTCTTATTAATGTATTGTATCACATTGATTGATTTGTGGATGTTGAACCAACCTTGCAGCCCAGGAATAAATCCCACTTGGTCATGGTGAATAATCCTTTTAATGTACTGTTGGATCCTATTGGCTAGTATTTTGGTGAGAATTTTTGCATCCATGTTCATCAGGGATATTGGTCTGTAATTCTCCTTTTTGATGGGGTCTTTGTCTGGTTTGGGGATCAAGGTAATGCTGGCCCCATAAAATGACTTTGGAAGTTTTCCTTCCATTTATATTTTTTCAACAGTTTCAGAAGAATAGGTATTAATTCTTCTTTAAATGTTTGGTAGAATTCCCCTGGGAAGCCAAACAAATGAAAATGAAAACACAACTGTTTGCAAATTCTTTTAGTTTTTGTTTGTCCTGGAAGCTTTTTATCTCTCCTTCTATTTTCAATGACAGCCTAGCTGGATATAGCATTCTTCACTGCATATTTTTCTCATTTAGTGCTCGGAATGTATCATGCCTGTCCTTTCTGGCCTGCCAGGTCTCTGTGGATAGGTCTGCTGCCAATCTAATATTTCTACCGTTGTAGGTTACAGACCTCTTGTCCCGAGCTGCTTTCAGGATTTTCTCTTTGTCTCTGAGACTCGTAAGTTTTACTATTAGATGTCAGGGTGTTGACCCATTTTTATTGATTTTGAAGGGGGTTCTCTGTGTCTCCTGGATTTTGATGCCTGTTTCCTTCCCCAAATTAGGGAAGTTCTCTGCTATAATTTGCTCCAATATACCTTCTGCCCCTCTCTCTCTTTCTTCTTCTTCTGGGATCCCAATTATTCTAATATTGTTTTGTCTTATGGTATCACTTATATCTTGAATGCTGCCCTCGTGATCCAGTAACTGTTTATCTCTCTTTTTCTCAGCTTCTTTATTCTCCATCATTTGGTCCTCTATATCACTAATTCTCTCTTCTGCCTCATTTATCCTAGCAGTTAGAGCCTCCATTTTTTATTGCACCTCATTAATTACCTTTTTGATTTCAACTTGGTTAGATTTTAGTTTTTTATTTCTCCAGAAAGGGATTCTCTAGTGTCTTCCATGCTTTTTTCAAGCCCAGCTAGTATCTTTATAACTGTCATTCTGAACTCTAGTTCCAACATCTGACTAAGTCCGTATTGATTAGGTCCCTGGCAGTCGGTACTGCCTCTTGTTCTTTTTTTTTTTTTTAAGATTTTTATTTATTTATTTGACAGAGAGAGAGATAGCGAGAGCAGGAACACAAGCAGGGGGAGTGGGAGAGGGAGAAGCAGGCTTCCTGCCGAGCAGGGAGCCCGATGTGGGACTCGATCCCAGGACCCTGGGATCATGACCTGAGCCGAAGGCAGAAGCTTAACGACTGAGCCACCCAGGCGCCCCTCTTGTTCTTTTTTTTTGAGGTGAGTTTTTCCATCTTGTCATTTTGTCCAGAGAATGAGGTGAGAGAACAAAATGCTAAAAGGTAACAATGACCCCAGATAAATATACACTAAACAAATCAAAGGAGATCTTCCAGAAAGTGGTCGCTTTTCTGTTCACAGAGTTGCTGCTATTCTTTACTTCGAACTCCTGTTGAGTTTGTAGGTGTTCAAAATGGTTTGATACCTATCTAGCTGAATTCCTAGGACCAGATGAAATTTAGGTCTCCTACTCCTCCGCCATCTTGCTCCTCCTCCAAAGAGCCTTCTTTTTTTTATATTTTATTTATTTATTTGAAAGAGAGAGTGCGCTCAAGAGAGAGCACAAGCAATGGAGAGGGAGAAGCAGGCTGCCCATCCAGCAGGGAGCCTGATGCAGGGCTCAATCTCAGGACCCTGGGATCATGACCTGAGCCAAAGGCAGGCACTTAACCAACTGAGCCACCCAGGCACCCCAAAGAGCCTTCTTTAAAAAATGAGAGGGGTTCATCTGTCACCAGCTAACTCTAGACTGTTCCATTTTTAACCCTTACTGAAGCTCTTACCCCTTTTGCCTTGTAGTATCAGTTTTCAGGCTATGAATTTACAAGCTCCTTGAGGGCAGGGAAAGATCCTTCTACTAAAATGTACCAGTGATTCTTAACCTTTGAGATGTGGGTTTTAGAGAATCCAATAAATAATGCCATCTTCCCCTTCCAAATTCCATATCGAGTGAGAAACAAGGTACAGGAGTCATGGAGATCAAAATATAAAAGCACTTATTAACACTTGCTGTGTTCTAGGAACCATGAGTACTTAGATGTGTTAATTCATCTGATAATATTATAAGACAGGAAATGGAGGGACACAAGGTTGAATCATTTGCCCCTGGTCATGTCATTTGTAAGTGGCAGAACCAGCTTTACACCCAGCAGTGGTGCCAGGGTCCACACAGGTAACCATCACGCAACACTGCCTCTCCAACACTTTGAACATGCCAACGAAGGTAGTTGGAGAGTAAGCCTTGATTCCATAGCCAAATGGGCTTCCTAAAACATCCCCCCTAAATTGAAACTTACTCTCCAAAACTATGGGCCTCTCCTTGCAAGGACAGAACCTTCCCCTTAATGGACCGATGATAATATGCTTCCTATTCAAGACCAGCTATGTAATTTGCAAGGAACAGTACAAAATGAAAATGCAGGGCCCCTTGTTCAAAAATTATGAATAACTTCAAAATGGCAACAACAAAACGTTAAACCAAGTACAGGACCCTACAGAGCACAAAAACCCATGCACCTGCAGAGGTTGCACACCCATGAAGCTGGCAGGGAGATTCCACTGAGAGAGGCCCAGGAGGCTTTTAGAAGAGGACACTCAGACTCCCCATCCCGAGAGTCCCTCCAGGGGAGGAGTGAGCCAGGTTGCTGAGAGAATGAAAGCAGGAATGGTCTTCCCATCCTTCCCTCCTGGGGGGGGGTAGAATGAAAATTCCTTTCTTCTCCTCAACAGAAAATGCAGAATTGGAAAGAAATAAGCTACCTTTCAGGGATCTTTTTGTGGAAGATGGTGGAAATTACACACATGTACACATTTTGCATACATTTTCATGGGCTTCCCAAGCCCCTTGAGTATTACCTTACTTCAGGCTGCTATAACAAAATACCACAGACTGGGTGTTTAAACAATGGACATTTATTTCCCATAGTTCTAGAGGCTGGGAAGTCCAAGATCCAGGTGCCCTCTGATTCAGTGCTGGTGAGAGCCTGCTTCCTGGTTTGCAGATGGCTGACTTCTTGCTATGTTCTCACATGGCAGAGAAGGAGCTCTGGTGTCTTCCTCTTCTTATAAGGACACTAATCCTATCATGGGGACTCCACCCTCATGACTTTTTCTAAGCCTAATTATCTCCCAAAGGTCCCATCTCCAAATACCATTACACTGAGGGTTAGCATTTCAACGTATGAATGGGAGGGAGGACACAAACATTCAGTCCATAGCAGGTATATCTCTGCAAATCCATGGCTTTAAGCAGTGGGGGATGAGTACACAAACATACATATACACACATGCATACATACGTACATATATAAATACACATACATACATATATGTACAGACATGCACATGCATATATACATATATAGAGAAGAGATCTCCTCAAGGTCCCTTCCAGCTCTCAAATTAATCTTCCTGAAACTTTAATCCCAGCAGAGCTCCATCTGGCTCAGGATGAGTCAGCTCATTTCCTTCCCAGGTAAAGGTCAAACCACCTCCATTGTTTGTGCAAAAGAATCTTCAGTCTCTGTCACCCATGGCTGTCAATCCAAAGAGCCAGATTTACACTCACTGTGGTCTGGGTTCTCATTAACCTTGAATTGCCTCCGCCTACACAGAGCCATGACATTTAAAATCCTATCAAAGTAGCCTAAAACAACCATCAGACCAAACCTTTGGGGAATAAAATAAATGACCCATAAGCCTAGGATGAGAAAGAAATAAAAACAGCTCTTCAAAGGAGCAAGGTCTCTATCAAACACATCACTCATATCACATCACTTTGTGTTGGTCTGTTTGTGGTATATCTGAAGTTGAATGATATTCATCAAATTTAGCCCTTCAAATGTAATTATGACTCCAAATGCCACCTTGAAATACTGTACAATCAAAATTTCCAAGAAGGTATATTGTCACTTTTAATGAGTTTCAATAAATGTCTTATAAAAAAATAATAATTCATGTGAGCCATTATAAAATAGATTGCTTCTCCAATATTTTTGTTTTGTTTCATCTTTTGTTTTGTTTTGTTTTGTTTTTAAAGATTTTATTTATTTGACAGAGAGAGACACAGCGAGAGAGGGAACACAAGCAGGGGGAGCGGGAGAGGGAGAAGCAGGCTTCCCACGGAGCAGGGAGCCCGATGCGGGGCTCGATCCCAGGACCCTGGGATCATGACCTGGGCCGAAGGCAGACACTCAATGACTGAGCCACCCAGGTGCCCCTTGTTTTGGTTTTTTAATTGAAATATAGTTGACATACAATATTATATTAGTTTCAGGTGTACAACATAGTGATTTGACAATAATACATTATGAAATGCTCACCACAATGTGTGGTTACCATCTGTCACTATACAAAGTTATTACCATATTATTGACAGTATTCCTAAGCTGTACTTTTCATCCCCGTGACTTATTTTATAACTGAAATTTATACCTCTTTATCCCCTTCACCTACTTCACCCATCACCCCACCCCACTCCCCAATGGCAACCACCAGTTTGTTCTCTGTATTTGTGAGTGTATTTCTGGGGGGTTTTGTTTGTTTGTTCATTTGTTTTTTAGATTCCATATATAAGTGAAATCAATTTTCCATTATTTTTATACAACATCAAATATGTCTCTTTCCCCACCAGGCTGATGAGCAATGTGCATCATTTATACTCATTCATTGGTTGAAATTTTATTGAGAACCTACTGTGTTTGGTGATGTAATTGCCACTAGGAATACAAAGACAAATAAAAACTAGCTTCTATCTTAAAGGGCTTTTCAGTGCAAGGAGGAGACGGTCATATGAGGATAAATGCTGTGACTGTGGCATGTTCAAAGCACATGCTCTAGAAGGACCAAAAAGGAACTGACAGGATCTGGAAGGAGACATTGGATGGAAAAACATTCTCAGGAGAGGAAAGGGGATGAGCAGAAACAGAGTGGAGCAAACGGGAATGCACCCAGGAACCCTACATGCAGTCCAGTGTTGCTTTGGAAAGATGTCAGTGCTGCCATTTGCTAACCTCATGACCTTGAGTAGATCACCTGACTTTCCTGAACCTCAGATTCTTTATCTCCCAATTGGGATAATTACCCCTATTCACGGAATCGCTTTGAGGTTCTAATGAAAATGTATGTAAAAGTGACTTGCAAACTTGACGAACTATACAAATGTCACTTGTGCTTGTCTTTTACTATCAAGCCTACCGTTTCTCTTTCCTCTTAATCATGAAAGTGCACACTCTCAAAAGGAATGTCATGGTCCAGCCTGCTCAGGCCACATAAATAACAGAAGCGCAGCCCAGAGAGATGGTTGCCAGCACCACCAGTATCTGCCACAAAAGCTTCAGCGGGGGCATCATGATTGTCATAGCTACCATCTTTGAATCCTTACCACATCGTGGGCTCTGTGCCAAGGATTTTAGATCTCTCACGGCTTTTAGGACAACCCCATGAGATCAGTAAGATAATGATCTCCCTTCGGTGGAGCTTAGAGAGGTTAAATGGCTTGTCCGGCAACTCCAAGTTAGTAAATGGCAACGTCAGACTTGGGACCCAGGTTTGACCATGTGACCCTGGTTTGACCACGTGACCTGGTCCTTCCCATGATGCTGTAGTGCCTCTTCTTTTCCCTTTCCCCCTTTCGTCTCTCTCTGTTACTTCCTTCCTTGACATGAAAGTAGGCCACTCCTAAATACCCATCGTTTTCAAGGAGAAATTTTCCAGGAGGAAATGAAAGGAAGGAAACCGGTAGACTGGCCCCCAGCTGCCAGCGTCCGTGTCCCGCATGCCTGTTGCCAGGCATTCCCCGCAGAACGCAATAGGAGCTTCTCCCAGAATTAGAGCGGGCGCTAAAAGCAGAAACCACGCAGTGAGAATTCCGAGCAACCAGCAGGTGAAGCTGCCTGTGCAGAGCTTTCCAGACCCATTAACCTTAACATATGTGTCTCATCTGCAGGGAGGAGGCAAGCGGTGGGAGGGGCTCAGCAGTGGTGGGAAGGGACTGCTATTTTTAACCCACTCAGCCAGTCCTCCGTTCTAGCAGGCTCTTCTCCTGCTCATAGGTTATTTGCTGCCTCCTAAGGAACTTCCTTTTGTTTGTCCTACCACTTTTTTTTTTTTTTTACCAATGGAGTGGAATCATTTCCTCCCTTTCTTATTATAGTACAACGGACTTTTCTTGGGGTTTGGGAAGAATATTTAAACTCCTTTGTTTCCACATGATTGTCCCTTTATTAAAAGCCTTGTATTCCAGGAACCAAGCTCAGGCACCATTGTATGATTTCGTAAATAAGCATGGGGCCACTGAAACACAAACCAAAGGCTAAAATAAAATGTATAATCTAAAAGAAATGGAGCCATCATTGGTTTGGGTGTCAGTGTCCCAAAGGACAAGCCAGATGCTGCCAGGAAACAGGGTACCTGGCCTGCAGGGTAAGATTGGAATCCAGTCTTGCCTCTACAGTAGATGCTTCACATTCCCTTCTTCAAAACCAAGTTTAGACCACTCAACTCTAAGCCTCATGAGAGAAGGGTTGATCAGAGACACCCAGAGCCAGGTACTAAATAGCTCCCAATAGATATTCATGGAACAAACAAATGAATGAGAACACTGAAAGTACTAGTAAAAATATAAGTATGTCACGTAAGTGGTACATGAAGGGCAGTCATGAGGCCACACTCCCCACAAAGAATTAGGAATCCCCTTCTGAGATGAAAGAGAACCTAGGTCTGCAAATCATGGTAAGAGACTTGACTTATGACCCAAGGACAGAAATCATTGACATCCTACATGCCAATTTCAGTCAATTGACAGTGGTCCCCTGGAGTGCTGTGCAGAGAAGGATTTTTGAGGCTTTGTCTGAGCCCAGTGGGAAGGACAGCCATGACCAATTAGTAATATCTGCCATGCACACGGGAAGGGAGATAATGGCAAGATAGGATACATTTGTCATCCCTTTGTTGACATATCCAAAAAACTTAACCAGAAATGGGATTGATCAACCACAGAAGGATGGAAAAGGAGAGCCACTAAGGTGGATGTGGGCACTGCCCAAGGAAGCCTAAAGTAAGTATTTCTCTCAGGTGGAAGGGCACAAAGTAGATGTCCAGTCATGAAGTGCTCACCACCCTGGTACTGGTTCCAGATTTCCCCAGCAAACTCTTCTTTGCCTTCCCATGTAGCATACCTTTAGTGAAAGAATGTTCTGGATCAGGATACACCTAGAATCAAGTGGCCAGTTCCCTTGACATTTATAGTGCTTAGTAGAGATTACAAGGAGGGGCACCTGGGTGGCTCAGTCAGTTAAGCATCTGCCTTCGGCTCAGGTCGGTCATGATTCCAGGGGCCTGGGATTGAGCCCCAAATCGGGCTCCCTGCTGAGCAGGGAGTCTGCTTCTCCCTCTCCCTCTGCCTCTCCCCCTGCTCATGCTCTCTCTCTCTCAAATAAATAAAATAAAAATCTTTTTTCTTTTTTAAGTAGAGATTACAGGATGTCTTTCTGATTTCACTAACTCCAAGTTAGTAAATGGCAACGTCAGAATTGGGACCCAGGTTTGCTGAGCAGGGAGTCTGCTTCTCCCTCTCCCTCTGCCTCTCCCCCTTGGGTCACGAGTGCCTGTCACAGGAAGATGAATCTACACTCAGGGTGCTTTGAGCCAGTCAAGAGTCGACAGGGATGAGGACTAGAGCTCCAGACTGTGGCAAATTCACCAAAGTTTCCCCTGTCAGGCCTCTCCCTGGGCTTGTAGTAGCATGGCCTTCTGTATACCATGTTCATTCAACAACCACCACATGCTAAGAGGGTTGTAGAGCATAATTAAGTCACTAGCATGTTCTCAGGATCCGGGTTAACAGATCAGCTGAGTTCTGAAGGTGGGAGACCATTGGATTATTCATTCTAACAAGGACAGAAAACTAAAGTTGCTGATGCCTGGAAATTGGCAGGCCCAGAGCCTGTATGCACTTCAAAGAAGAAACTATGTCTTACTTATGCAGCTATCTATCTTCAGGGCCTGTCACCACCCTGAGACATGGGAGGTACCCAGTAAATATTTAGTGAATGATGAAGTTGATTGAATGGGCAACAAGGTTTACAGAAGTGCTGGGGAAAGAATTATTAGGAACCAAAGAGCCAACAGGAGATGCTATCAACAAACCACCTGCTTCACAATGTCACCTTGAGCCGTTCCAGCCAGTTTAAGGAGTTTTCACCCTCAAGCCAGCATTATCACTGTTGGTACTATAGCCTTGAGCTGTGCCCTCTGCCTGGAATGCTCTTGCCACCACTACCACCACACCCTACCCACCCCCCCTCCCACCATCCCACTCACACACACTCTGTGAGCACTCTGTGCTCACCTACTGAAAGTAAGGTCTTTTCCAACTGCTCTAATTTCTCCATCTCTCACTCCCTCAATTAACTTCTGTCTCAACCCCCTATTTATTTGGTTCACATCTGTAATTATCCTAAGTGTTTTTTACTTGTTTTTTGTTTGCCTCCTCTTCTAGATTATTAACTCCATGATTATAAGACCATATTGTCTTATTCTCCCTGTATCCCTAGTGCCAAGCTTAGTGTCTGTTTATAGCAGATGCTCAATAAGTATTCACTGGATGGATGGATGGATGGATGGATGGATGGATGGATGGATGGATGGATGGATGAGAAGTGCTACTTCATTAATTGCCTTATTGGTTAATCTTCAGTAGAAGAAAACACAAGCCACCACTCTAGTTATTTTAACCAGAAGGGGATTTAATGAGGAAGTTGACTTGCATGAAATTGTTGGAAGGGCTGGAGGTATGAGCTCTAGACTGGGCCTCCAAAAATGACCACGAAAATACTGTTTTACTGGCCCCGCGCAGCCACAGTCAGTTCTAATGGGCAATCAGGAGGCCACCTCTGGAATTATTGAGTTCAAAGACACATCACTGAGGCTGCAATACTATGATAGGTAAGTCACTGCTGCTGTAATTGCCTCTCAGCAGCCTGAAAATGAGGTAGTGGGCCCTGGAACATTGCTGCAGGGGGTAAAAATGTCTCTGTAATTGGGCTTACAAGCAAACAGCCAAAACAGCAGACAGATGGCTTCTACCTAACTTCTGTCTTCCAAATCATGAGCTGTTGGATCTAGTTGGAGAAACCTTAGTGACATGGGTAGCCCTAGCTGCAAGGGAGTCTGGGAAATATAGAGTTTAACTTTCCAGCTTCTCTAGTTCAGGAGAGCACCATATGGAAATTAGAAAGGGTGGTGATGAGTTCCAATTCACCAAAACCCCACAAGCCTCTGAGGTAAGCAGGGAAATTCACATCATTTCCACTTTTTAAAGATGGAAAACCTGAGTCTCAGGGAAGTTAAGTGATAGTCCCTATTGATTGGTTCTCAAAATTATTTGTGAAATGAGTGAGCATAAATGATTTGCCTGGAGTGCAAATGATTTGCCCAGTGTCCTTTAAGAACCAAATGAAAGGGACTTCTCTATGACACTTGACCTTACTCCCCAAGACAAGGTTAATGCTACTGCTTATGTACACACACACACACACACACACACACACACACACACACGACCTTGATACTTCCATCATGGTGCCTACTACAGTATATTTTAAGGATCAGTTTACGTGTCTGTTTCCCTAAGTAGAATGAAATTCTCAAGGTCATGGATGGTGTCTTACTATTCTTACCACTGTGTTTATTCATTGTGCTTAGATCATAGGAGGTAAAATCAATAATTGGTTCATTGGCTTAATAAGTGTAAAGCTATGGGCTTTTGACTCCAGTCCAGTGTTCTTTCCACCATGGCACTCTACTTCTAGCCAACTTTGCCCAAAACCCATTGGCTTGATTATTATTTACTCAGTCATGCAAGAATATTTATTAAGCAACTGAAATGCATCTGCGTTTGGCACAGGAGATGTAATAGAAGCAAAAAGAGACTCATTTTCAGCTCTCATGGAAATTATAGTCTAGCAGAGAAGACTGACATTAACCAACTGGTCACACAAATAAATGCAAAACTACAATTATGGTGATGGCATCACAAAAGGAGTTTAAAAGAAAAAACACTTTTTCCTCGATTTACAACACTCCTGACACTAGATGTGTGGGGTTTTCCACACCAAGCTATTCTCTAATTCTCGGCTGGCACCAACTGGGTGTCCTACAATTTAACTCAATTCTTACACTAACTGCCCAGAATTAGCACAGACTCCACAGGTTAAAGGCTCAGTGCCACAACACTGCCCCCACTTCAGATGCCAGTCACAAGTCCTAGGTTGTGATCTGTGCTTATGACCAACTGGCTATAAATCGGGGGTTCCTACAACCCCTGCCTCAGGTTCAATTATTTGTTAGAGTGGCTCACAGGACCCAGGAAACAGTTTACTTACTCCTGCCAATTTATTATAAGAGATACAATTCAGGAACAGCCAAATGGAAGAAATGCATAAGGAAAGTATGTGGGAAGGGGCACAGAGTGCCCATGCCTTCTCTAGGTGTACCTCCCTCCCAGCACCTGCATTCACCACCCCAGAAGCTCTCCAAAACCCCCACTGTTTAGGGGTTTATAGAGGTTCCATTGTTTAGGCATGGCTGATTAAGTCATTGGCCACTGGTAATTGAACTCAACCTCCAGCCTCTCTTGAGGGAAGGGGGCGGGGGGGGGGAGGTAGTGAAAATTCCAATCCTCTAATCACATGGTTGGTTCCTCTGGCAACAGGCCCCCATCTTCCAAGAGTCACCTCATTAGCATAAACTCAAGGATAGTTGAAAGGGGCTTATAATAATTTTTTTTTAAATGCCCTCTTAACTCTATCACTCAGAAATTCCAAGGGTTTTAGGAGCCCTTACCAGGAACCTGGGACAAAGACCAAATACATATTTCTTACTATATCATAAAATCAAAAGTGCAGAGTGGTATGGGGGCACATAATAGAAGGCTTGGACTATACAAGAACATCAAGGAAGGTTTACGCAAAGCAGGGATGATAGCTGAGACCTGAACCATAGTAGGGGTTACACATTGCAGAGAAGGTAGGGTAGTATATTCCATGATGATGAGAATAGTTGTGCAAAGGCCTTGTGATAGGAGAAACTGAAGGAACCCAAGAACAAGCATGGTACCAGCTGGGGCTGGAAAGGGACAAAGGAGTTAGACCCTGCAGTACTTATAGGGCAAATGAAGGATGTTTTTCTTTACTCAGGGGAGAGGGAGTGACTGACATGCTTACATGTGTGCTACAGAAAGCCTCAGTGTGAAGAATAAATTTTCACATACATTCATGCTTTCGACATCCCATGGCACCCCGCCCTAGGCAGGCCAGGGAAGGTGAGCAGTGCCACCTTCAACAGTAGCCCCATACTCTTATTCCATCTTTCTAAGATTGAATCATATTTTGAACACCATACAAATATATGCTATGCACACACACACATAAAAAAAAACCATGCCTTTCCAAAGAGCACTTTGGAGAGAAACAACTTGGTTATATCACTCACATACAGAGGCACAGAGAGATTTATACTGGCTTTTTGCATTTAATTTATTTTGCCAAAAGAAATTTAAAAGTCTTTGGGAATGGCGGTTTCCTTTGAACTAACATCAAACCACCAGACCTGCTAAGGAAGGTTCAGCCAAGCTTTGATATGCCTCAGCACACACATAGCATTGCTTCTGCTTTGGACATGCAAAGGGAAGGAAAAAATACCACTGTGCATAGCAAATCACTCCTTATTAAAAATAATTAGTGGAGATAGTGCATAAGTCACTTTTAAACCCCTCGTTTTCACTAATTATCCTCTTAAATACGTACCAAGACCAAATCACTAACACTGCTTTGGATGTTTTGGAAAATATCTTTCACTTTATCCAGCTAGAGCTTAAACAAGAAACTGGACTCAGGCCAAACAAAAGAATATTTACACTGACTTTTTTTCCTTGTTTTTAAATCACACACCCTTTCACTCTTAAATTTTGTCGTGTTTTAGCTGATAATTAAATGGATTGCTTCCCTCCAGATTATAATTTCTTTAGAGGGCATGGATTAGATCCGCAACCACCATTAAATTCTTACAGGATTTTTTAACTTTTCTGGGGATGAAGTAGAAATTTTACACAAAGCAGGAGAATGTAGGATAGTTTTTTTTTTTTAATTATCTTAACTTTGACTTTACATAAACTCGAAATCAATAACAATAAAATCCATTTCATGTTCATGATCATTCTAACCTGGCTCTGCAACTTCCCAACCACACGACCTTGACAAATCACTAAACCCATTTGAGGTTTAGTTTGCTTACCTTTCAAATAGGATAATAAGCTAAGGTTTGAGACCAGTTTCAAAGCAAAAAAGTGAGGCTATGAGACCTGTATTTCTGAGGAATGCTGAAAATGCTCTGACTTTTCCAGAACCTTGGTACATTAGCCACACTCACTCTCTAGCACACTGGATTCCCACTGCACTGAAAAAGGAGCCATGCTTTTCATTGCTTTGGTGCTTCTGCACATGCTTATACCCCTGTGCCTGAAATTCCCCAACTTCCATATCTCAAGTTGATCACTCCCTACTCTGTGTTTTCATGATCTTCCCATGGCTTATCTCACCATATTATAATTATTTATTTATGTCACTGGCTCTCTCAGCTAAGCAGTTTGCTCCTTAGGGCAAGAAGAATGTCTTATTCATCTCTATATCCTTAGCCACCATCAGATTTCCTGGCATAAAATATTCATTCACTGAATAAATGCATGCACATTTATATGTAATAAGTCTAGTTGAAACATGTAAATTACAGGGAGACTAGAATTATAATATGATGTATCAAGTTTACTAACTACTGGTTTATCTCCATTCAGACATCATAAGCAATTCTCCTTAATGGTAGAAACTGCAAGGGTGACATCTGCCTTTAACCAAATCCACTCTGTCTAAACACAGAGATAAAGAGGAGCACCTGGGTGGCTCAGTCAGTTAAGCGTCTGCCTTTGGCTCAGGTCATGATCCCAGAGTCTTGGGATCGAGCCCCGCATTGGGCTCCCTGTTCAGCAGGCTTCCTGCTTCTCCCTCTCCCACTCCCCCTGCTTGTGGTCCCTCTATCGCTGCTTCTGTGTCAAAAAATAAATAAAATCTTTTAAAAAAAGAAAAAAATAGAGATAAAGATTTGCCTCTTATTCTTTCTTGCCCTTTATTTCCATCCCAAGAATAATCACAATTTATACCAATCTCCTCTTGTTGCTGGTCTTTCCCCACTGCAAGTTCTCAATGGCAGGGATTTTGTCTGTCTTGCTCATTGCAGAAGCAAAGCTCATAACACACAGTAGGTACTCAAAAAAATTTGTTCAAGAAGTGAAACCAGCAAGTACAGAACAAACTGTTTTAAAGAATCTCTGCATTCCATCAGCTACTTGATTTACATTTTCAACATGATTAAGGCAAGTCATCATTCCAGCCTTGTTGGAGTCTAAGGGGACCCAAAAAAACAGCACTCTTTTCCCCTTCCTGAACAGGTTGAGAATTGAAACAAAAAAGTTGGTAGAGAATCAAAATTTTACTTTTATTAACAATCAACCTAAAATCAAAGAACTTGGCAAGTGAGTTGGTCCATGGTACTAAACCTCAGAATCCTATAAAGTCAACCCCTAATCCCTAGGCAGTCTCTGCTTGGAGGTGGAGAAGCTTCTCTTAAAAAAAAAAAAAAAAAAAAAAAAAGGCACATGCTGTAACATGGATGAAACCTGAGGACATTATGCTCAGGAAACAAGCCAGTTACAGAAAGACAAATACTGTATGATTCCACTTATATTAGGTACCTAGAATCATCAAAAACGTAGAGACAGAAAGTAGAATTAAGGTTGCCAGAGGCTGGGGAGAAGAGTGAATAGGGAGTTATTATTAAAAGGGATGGAGGGGCACCTGGGTGGCTCAGTCAGTTAAGCATCTGCCTTCGGCTCAGGTCATGATCCCGGGGTCCTGGGATCGAGTCCCGCATCGGGCTCCCTGCTCCGTGGGAAGCCTGCTTCTTCCTCTCCCTCTGCTCCTCCTCTCTGCTCGTGATGTCCCTCTCTCTCTCTCTGTCAAATAAATAAATAAAATCTTAAAAAAAAAATAAAAGTGATGGAGTTTAAGTTTTACAAGGTGAAAAGACTCTGGAAATGGATGGTGATGATAGTTACAGCATCATGAATGTATTTAATATCCCTGAACTGTACTCTTAAAAACAACTAAGATGATAAATCTTATGTTGCATGTATTTTACCACAATTTTTAAAATGGGGGAAAAAGTGACACAGTTTCCCAATGGACTACTCATCGCCAAGAGCAAGTGTGGAAGGGTTTGGGTCCCAAATGACAGCTTCTTTGTCCACACTCACTGATGAAAGACAGCACTCCACCTCCCTCAGGCAGAAGGAAGGAGGAAATGGAGAGGTCAGTAAACTAATGTGGTTCCCAGGCCCTCCTGTGGCAGAAAAACCTCTCCCATACCCAACTAGCCTGCACTCCAAATACACCTATTTTCAGATGCTCTCTATAAAAATTCTGAATATGGCCACATGCATTAATAATGTCCACCAGGTCTATGTTAATGATTAGAAGAGATAGCAGATAACATTACTCCCGTCAATGAAATAACCAGCCGCCCAGGCAACCTAGTTAATTTCATCATTTTCCATCAGTTTGGGGACACACAATAGTACCGGCAGGTAACATAACTTCGGAAAAATAGTAATAATAATACTTTCTAGGGGCGCCTGGGTGGTGCAGTCGGTTAAGTGCCCGACTCTTGGTTTCGGCTCGGGTCGTGATCTCTGGGTCCTGAGACCAAGCCCCACGTCAGGCCCCATGCTCAGCGCAGAGTCTGCTTGAGTTTCTCTCTCCCTCTCCCTCTGCTCTTACCCCACCCCCCCAAACAAATAAATACATCTTTTTTAGAAATAATAATACTTTTTATCACCATTAATGGGTCCAGCTTTGATCACATGACTTACCCTACAACCTCCCAGCCAGTTTGCACCCTGATTTGGCCGGAAGCACTCCCAGCCACTGAGCTGCCAATGAAGGTTAGAACCTTGCCTTTGTCAGTAGAAGCTACATAGGATGTTCTTGAAAATTCAAAATCCTTTCTATTGAAATCATTCTTTTCCTAGATGGTCAATGGGCCTAAAGAATTCTCTGGAAGCAGTGGTCTCTGGCTGGCAAAGCCAGATAATGTAAGGCAGGTGAAGAACAAGGAAGAGACCCTTAACTTCATCAAAAATACTTCTTCAGGATGCCAAAAAGGAGAAACTCTGAAAGGCATTTTCCCAGACCTCTCAGGCTACTGGGAACAGATCTTCTGTGGAAGGGTTAAGGAGAATTTATCATTTCGCCAAAACAAGAGAGAAAAATCCAAATATAAATGTTTGAAGATCTGGTCTTTTCAGGTGCCTGCCTTTTGAGCTCAAAGAGGGAAAAGCTAAGGGTTGGAGCGGGGGGAAGGCCCTTAAAACTACTAAGTAATTTCTTTTTTCTGCTTTGCTTTTCCCCTGTGTAGAGCAAACTCTTATGTTACATCCCAGCCTGGAATAAATCTTCTGGGCTGAATGATAAATCAGGGATTGTAATGGAAATCACTATTGACCTTTAAAAGGGCACTGTCTTTATATTTTCACACTGTGCTGTTTGAAATGTCGACTCGGAATCAGGAAAAATAATATGCCATCGATTTCTCTCCATACCTCTTACAACAGAGCTTGAAATTGACATGGAAAGCATAGGTATGGGTTTTCTCATTACGGTTTCAACATCATCGGAAATGGTGATTAATGATTCAGTCCTGGGAACAGCATTGTTAGACCTTGTAATTACTTTGTGAATCGTGTCCAAACACAACTAGCGTACCCTGCCTGTACCACCCCCAAGAAGTGGGTGCATTTTAACCCTTTTGCGTGCAGTAAAACTCCGTGGTTCTTGATTACAAAATTATACAAGATGGAGATATTATTTCCTCGTGTTATTGTTTATCTTGTTTACTGTCTTCCGCTTGTCTGATTATTCCTTTTTTTATTTCTCCTCCCATTTCCTGATGTACCAGGCCTCTATGGCAATTGGTTAGGTCTAGTTTTTCATTCTTCATTCTTTGCATTTCTAATTCCCCTCTTTATTTTTCCTCCAATTTCATAATCTCTCTAGTTTACTGGTCTTTTTCATTGCTCCTGTTTTTTTTTTTTTTTCTGGCTGCTTTATCCATTCTAAATCTCATTTACTCTAGAAGGACTTTTTAAAACCATCTAGATTCTCTGAGCCTTGCCACTTTTGACACAGAGTATGGAATGTCTTCCCCCACCTGCCTTAATTTTCATATGTCCTGGCCCATGCAGGATGGCTGAACTGCTCACAGCTGCCCCTTGCAGCCAGGTCTCCCAGCAAACCACCATAAAGAGATGTCTGTAGACTTTCATTTAAGCATGGAAGCTGGTGAGCATGACCTATCTTCATTTTTAAAGTAGCTAAATAGAAATGATTAAGATTTTTCTGTTAAAAAAATTTTTTTAATAACTTTTAGTTGATGTGGCTCAGCTGAGCTGCTCTGAGGGATCTGCTGTAGCCACTCTGCAGAAGCAAGAGGAACCCCACTCAAAATTTCGTTTGGATGTCAAGACTGAAGATGCCACACATACCAAAAGACTATGGAAAGGTTTATTATTTACATAATTGAGGCTTTTCTGGGGAGGGTTGGGCAGGACTCCCAACCAGGTCCAAAACAGCTTGAGAACACAAGGAAAGGAGGCTTGGTCGGGTTAGGTGTTGTGGACAGGGCCAGAGTCTCCCGCCAGCGCCAAGGGAGAGAGCATCCTGGCTTTACCCCAAATGGGCAGAGAAGGAGAGGAAAAGATGAAGCTTAAAAGCTGTCAACAGTTGACGTCGGAAAATGGAGTCCAGTCTCTCCCCTCCAGGGCTCCGAGGAACATGGGTACAGACAGAGGAGGGTGAGGGGGGCCTGCGGAGACGTCTTCTCCCCCACCCCACAGGATCCTGGCCTCCGGGAGCGGGGAGGGGCCTCCCTTATCTCCAGGGCTCCATGGACTCTTTGTAAGATCTTTGACCAGACAACTAAAAGCAAGCTGGCAGTCCCAGACTAAACCACAGCTGGAGAAACCCAGAGAAAGAAAGAGAGAGACTGAGATCTACAGAGAATCTCTGGGGCTTGGAAAAAAGTGTCACGCACTCACAGTGAGCTCATTCACGCCATCTCTTTGGGCAAAGGACACACAGGAACCTAAAGTTTTATCCAAGTTATAAATCCAAGAAGAAATGCTCAGCTTATTTAGATGAAGTACTTGGCCACACACAGAAGTGATTTGAACTTCACAAAAAGTGTTCCCTTGTCCAAAACATCTGTCTCGTGGATGCCCTAGAGTCAGACATACATCAGCCCTCTTTTAAATTCAGGGGTCACATTCCCATAACGTTTAGAATAGCACTAGAGAAAAGAGCATCTTTCATGGACCTGGATTCAAGGCCCCCTTTTGCCACTTTGGTGACCTTGAGAAATAAACTCATTTCTGAGCCCCAGGTTCTGCTTTTGTACAATGGGGATAATAATATCTACTCCATTTCATCAATTCTAAAATGTACTTTTTCCTTGCATTTTAGCATCTCTGAAAACTGGATACAATCAGGGGCTCTTACAAATTTTAACTGGCAGCTTTTTTTCTTCATGGCACATAAAATAATGATTCATCTTATGGTCAATTATCTTAAATTAATAAAACACAGTACTTCACAGGGCTTAGAAAAGATGAATGTAAAAACACATTATTCATTATAAGCTCTACATAAGTGGGTTTTTTTTAAGATTGTATTTATTTATTTGAGAGAGAGAGAGCATGAGCAGGGGGAATGGGAGAAGAAGAGGTGGAGAGAGGGAGAAGGAGAAGCAGACTTCCCACTGAGCAGGGAGCCCGATGTTGGCCTCAATCCCAGGACCCTGGGATTATGACCTGAGCTGAAGGCGGATGCTTAACCAACTGACCCACCCAGGCGCCCCTATATAAGTGTTTTATATGCCTCTTTGAGCCTCAGTTTTCTTATCTGTAAAATGGAGATAATAATGGTACCAACCATGTGGAGTTGTTTTAAGGGTCAAGTACGTTAATACATATAAAGTGTCCAAAACTGTGTATGGCTCAGGGCAGGAATCTTAGTATTATTCTAATTCCAAGACCTCTGATTCATTTGAAGACAGGATGGTTATTGATTTATTCCCTAAACATTGAATGTTCTGCAGGTGCCAACAGGGTTCTCAAATCAGACTCCATGGTTCTGAATCCTGACTTTGCCACTTACTAACTCTGGGAAATTTCCATATTTTCATTCAGTCCCCTCTTTAGTATCCCTGAAATAAGAATAACAGAACCTGCTTCAGAAAGTATGGGTGGGCCTTAAATAGGTTGATCCATGAAGAGAGCCTAGCACAGTGCCTGGCAAGTGCAAGTCCTCAATAAATGCTAGTTATCATCTTTAGTAAGTAATTCTGCTTTGAAGAAGCATCTGATCTAGCTACAGAGATGGCCCTGAGAGAGAGAGAGAGTTACAATACGACAAGTTAAGGATGGCCCCTCTTCATGCACTACCCTTGTGTAAGTCCTGTCAATGTCTTCTGGTCCAAGACCACCCATGAACATACCTGAGGCATTGCTCCCTGCTATGGGGACATCTCATACCATGAAGAACCATGAAAAGAGTCTCAGAAACAGGGTATCAGGAAAGGCTTGCTTTAGGAGTTGGGCCTGTTCCCTGAGGAGCTGTCAGAGAGTAGGGAGATTTAGTGATTATCTTAATTTTTATCTATTGGACAAGAAGAAAGAAGCAAGGCTAGAGGAGTTACTGAAGGAGAAACAGTAGTCACTCCTATTAGCCAGGAGAGGGGGTTGTTTGGTCATTTTTGCGGTTGCACGGTGTCTGTTTCTATTCTCATTCAGGCATAATTATGGACACGTCTTGTTTTTGTCTTATTCCATCACATCCGTGGAAGTCCTCATCTGATGTTGATATTCTCTGAAAATACTTACGTTCACCAAAGGAACGATATGACACAGCTACTAGCTATCGGCTCTGGGGTGACCAACTGTGCCAGTTTGCCTGGGACTAGGGTGGCCCCAGACTGAGTGACTGGGTCACAGGACTCTCAGGGCTAAAATGGAGACAGTCCCAGGCAAACAGCGATACATCGGGCACCCCAGCTGTCAGGGCTGTCTTTTTTTTTCTCAGCCCTCAGCCCTTTTGATAACATGTCCCGTGAATTACCGAATTGATACTTCTTGACTGACTCCTTTGTCTGCATATGAGGATGTTCTTTGGAGGCAAAGTCCCAGCCCTATCATTTACGAGCCACATGGCCTTGCACAAATTACTCAATGTCTCTGAGTCTCTGTTTGGTCTGCTCTAAAATGGGGTTGGTGCATACTTCATGCAAAGGCTTAATGAGCTAATGATACCTTCACCCATGCCTTGCACTCCTCTTTCCTCCCCCCACCCCTACCCCATTCTAATCTGAGTTGTCCCATTTCGTGCAACGGCCCTGGATTAACAATTATATCTTGGTAACCTTATTTGTATAGCTCTTAGCATGGTTCCAGGTGGCTATCAAAACTTAAAAATCATTTAAATAGTATTATCACTGTTCCTTTTTCTTCTCTTCCGTACCTCCACTTAATTTCTTATGCTTCTCGATTTCCTTTTCCTGCGAAACTTAGACCAGTAAGTAATGAAAATAATAACAAACTGCATTTCTGGAGCACTTTATAGTTTACAAAACGCTTTTCATGAAAACAAACAAACACCACACACACATACACACACAACCTGAGAGGCAAGTATTATTACTTTCCTGCTTACAGATTAGCAAACTGAGGCTTTCAGAAGCCATATACCTGATTCAGGATCACACGGGTAGTAAAGAAATAGAACCAACATCTCCGTCTCCACTCAGCCCTAAAACAACTTTCCCCAGGCTCAAAACCAGACACCAAAGCATCCCCCCTCGCCTAACAGAGACCCTAGATCAGGCCTTTTGACCAGATGTGGCTATTGAGATGAGCAACTGTCATCTGTAATTTCTTGTGCTCTCCCCCCCGAGTCTACAGCTTCATGTCACTTTAAATCCAGCATGGCTCCTGCCAGACCCATGAGAAAATCCTATTCAAGGTGGAACCACTGAAATCTGATTCAGAGCTCTCTGCTGAATCTTTCTCTATCAGTTGGGCTCATGCTTGGCAGCTGAGCTCGGCTGGGACTGGATAATTCTAACTTCCTTTGACTTGCCATTCCCTTCCTTATTGCCCCAAGAAAGGATGCCAAATGGACTCACGATTGTTGCACTTTGGAACCCTTTAAGTGCCATAGCCTAAGCAGAAATTACAAAATAGGGTTTGGTATTTAACTTAGACACGTTCTAAAATATTTCCTCGCCTGGAGTTCTTCCACGGAAAAAGCATTTGCAGTATGCAGATGGAGGGTGTGGGGCTGGAGGAGACCCAGAAATGCAAGATCAAGAGCCTTGAGTCTTACCAGCTAAAGGTGTGTGAACACTCAATACCTTTTCAGGGTAACTGAAGCCAGTGGGATTTGTGGAGAGGCAGAAAGAGGTGGAGGTTTGGGGTCAGCTGACCCAGGTTCAAAGACCAGTTCCCGTGCTCCCCACTCAGTGTCTCCAAACTTGTGCTCTTCTTTGTAACAAGAAAACAAGAATGCCTGCCCTAGCCCTTCTCTTTAGGGTGGTCCTGAGCTAAAGGACATAAAAGCACTTTAGAAACGAAATTGATAGACAAGCATAGGCTGTTAATATTACAGTGCAGCTGTCCAAAGTTTGCCATGTATTTTCCAGACAGAGGTTCATGATGCATTCCAATTCTCTTTGTCTTTGTTTTTCCTTCCGGTTCCTTTGATCTCCCTGCACAAGCTCAGAGCAGCCAAAGAACAGGTCAGCGTTTGTTTCAAAATTCACACAGTGATTCAAGCCAGCATGTGGTATTCCAACCCAAAAAGATAGTCCCAGAAAGCCTAAGTGACTGAGAGGAGTGAAAAACACTTTTCACTCAAAATATGGTTTGTGGGTTTTATTTCTCTAATCTATAAGGAAAATTTATGTTTTGATCCAGAGGAGGAAAAAAAAACAGGAAAATAAGAGAACTTGAGAACTGGAAAGAGAAGTTACATCTCACACACTTAAGGATGCTTGAGAAGAGACCACATTTATAAAGCTAATTGGTAGTGTAAAGCAGGAGTTGTGACCACACAGCCGTCAAGAAATGAAATCATCAAAGCGGAGTTCCAAGTATTTGCAAAGCTTTGCTAAGCAAAGCTAAATTTGTTTATTGCAACTCAAGTCAGAATTCTAGTAGATTCTTATCTTTCTCTAGGGAAAGATTCTTAGAAAATACGACTCACATGTTCTTTACATCTTAATAATATTTCTCTTTGACCCACATAGGGGTTAATATGTTTTCTAAGAACTGACTATATTGTTTGTAAATAATCCACAAAGACTGAGATGAGGAAAGTCCAGAAATATGTTTCTCTCTGTGTGCTACCCTTCCAATCAGGCCCTGCTTCTGTTCACAGTAAACCGCCCCCCTGCCCCCCGTTGTATGTTTCCAGCTGAATTCTTCTGTTTTCAAGTCTTCCCATTTCAACAAGATGATTGATAGATGAGCCTGTTTGCGGAGAGGTGACAGGCAGGACATGGGCATACACACTGACCACATAGCACGAAATCCTTCTACAACACTAACCAGCCACAGACAATGGAATTTGGATTTGGCAGTTGAATCTTGGACTCGTTCCAGAAGATTTAGTTCAGGAAATACCAAAGGTCCTCACCAATGTGCAGCAGCTTTGCTTTCAAGGCTGTGCCTCAGCGGGAGGGGATGCGGTGTGGGCCTGCTTACAATGCTGGGTGTCAGAGATTGGAAACTTTTTAAATTGGCCACAAGATGGCCTCACTGTTCAGACCCCCATTGATAGGTTTAGGTTGCAGTTTTAGTCCTTGAAGCAGGTGGCAGGCACAGAGGTGTATTTTAAAGATTGCCACCAAGGGCGCCTGGGTGGCTCAGTTGGTTAAGCGACTGCCTTCGGCTCAGGTCATGATCCTGGAGTCCTGGGATTGAGTCCCACATCGGGCTCCCTGCTCAGCAGGGAGTCTGCTTCTCCCTCTGACCCTCCTCCCTCTCATGCTCTATCTCATTCTCTCTCGCAAATAAATAAATAAAATTTAAAAAAAAAAAAAAAGATTGCCACCAAAATAGTTTATGGAGAAGGGACAGCTTTGTCTGTTGTCTGGATTCCTCATCTAGCTTACCAAGAACAATGAAGGTGTAGAGTCTCCAGTGGAAGAAAATAGAATATTATGCATTTTTTAAATCTGACGTTACAGCCAAAATGTTTTCTGTTCAGTATTATATACTTCTGTTGAATTTCCCTGGTATCTTGATGCATAGTGATGAATCCACTACTTAAGATATTCCCATATTTTTAAAAAATTTATATACTGAAGACTAAACACATCATAAATTGCTTCTGCAAAAGGTCATAACTACCTTGAGGCTAACAGACAAAGATGAGAATGTCCATCACCTACACGTCATCATCGAGCATATCAATTTTTTAATATTTCTTTTGTGAAAGATGTTCCCTTCTAGGTCTCCCCCATGTAATGCACCAGGGTTTGGGTGAAATTTCACATCACATGGCATGGGCAGAGGCCTAATTGGATAAAGAAAAAATTTCAAGGCCAGACGTAGCATGACGAGGGCCCATAGTTGCTCCCTCAGCCCATGAGAGGCATGCCAGGGTCTGCTGGACCCAGGCCCTATTCATTCTTCTATAACAAGCATGAAAGAGCAGCCCTATCAGCATGCCGAGAAATCTGGTTTGGGGGTGCCAGCTATCTACAGGTGCTATCTGAGAATGTCAGCTGCCCAGCCCCTGTAGGCTCTGGTGCCTCAAGGATAGCTCCATTCAGTCTCTCCCAGGGCAGGGTGAGGAAGCTCAAGTTCCATGAGAAGTTGAGCTTGGGCGCTGCCCCTCTGACTGGGAGAAGAGCAAGGCTCTGAGGCCTAGGTAGCCTCTGGCCCAGGAAGCCCAGGTATATCAATCTGCCAGAGCTGCCCAAGGGGTTCCAGAAAAGCTGACTCTACCCCCAACTCCAGGTCAGGTACAGACCGTGACCAAGCCAATCAGCACAAGCCCTGCCCCATGACTGGTACAGGGCAGGGATGTGACCCAAGTCGGTCTAATCAAGATGAATCTCAGAGGTCTTGTCTAAAGGCTCCTACAAATATATCCCCTATTTCTTGCTAAACAAGAACATTGAAACATACAAACTCGGGAGCTGCTGTCAACCATCTTGTGGAATCAGTTTAGGATAAAGCTCACAGCCAAAGAAAGCAGACCAGAAAAAAGATCAACTGAGTATATTTGGTATACCAACTTGGATTCTCTCACAAGTATTAGAAGGCCACAGAGAAGGGATGAGTGTAGATACTGGAGAGATAATCAACAAGTATCCTTTATATATATATATGCTTTTAAAAGATTTATTTATTTATTTTAGAGAACACAAGTGGGAGGGGCAGAGAGAGAGGGAGAGAGAATCCCAAGTAGACTCTGTGTTGAGCACAGAGCCCCACACAAGGCTCAATCTCACAACCCTGAGATCACGACCTGAGCTGAAACCAAGAATCAGAGGCCCAACTGACTGTGCCACCCAGGTGCCTCCAAGTATCCTTCATATTAATGCAAAAAAGATATTCTATATAAAAATATTTGACAAATGACAGAGTAAATACTAATATCCCCAAAGAAAAATGGGCAAAGTGCAGAAATAGGTTATCAAAGGAATATAACTGGCCAACAAGTATGTGAAAAGGCATGTAATTTCATTAGTAATCAAAGAAATGAAAATTAAAACTATTTTGACTTACCACATTTTGCTTAATCTATTGACCACCACATCAAGCCTCCACATCAAGCCTCACCTAAAGGGAGACTGCTTCAGGATCTTTCAGTTACATGAGCGCAGACATATATATATTCACTTGTACACACTGGAATAGCCATTCGCGTTGTACACGGCCATTCCTCTTAGTCAGGTATACTTTATGGTGGGTCAATACCCACGCTGCACTGGTTGTTAAATATTTTTAATATCATCCCTATATGTGCCAATAACTGTCCTTTATTATTAAACTGGTTTAAGATTTGATTTTTTTTTTTTAGATTTTATTTATTTATTTGACAGAGAGAGACACAGTAAGAGAGGGAACACCAGCAGGGGGAGGGGGAGAGGGAGAAGCAGACTCCCCGCAGAGCAGGGAGCCCGATGTGGGACTCGATCCCAGGACCCCGGGATCATGACCTGAGCCGAAGGCAGTCGCTCAACCAACTGAGCCACCCAGGTGCCCTAAGATTTGATTTTTGCTTAATGTATTAGCTGTTGAGATTTGGGGGTTTGTCTAGTATGGCAGCTAGTTTTGCCTTAACTAACATAAAGGGAAAGGTCTTTTCTTCGAATATCAGTTTGCTAATTAGAATTCTGTACCGTCTTTTTTACGTAAATCGAATCCCTAATGCATTGCTATTTTTCCATTCAGTTTCTTTAAAGAAGAGAATGGTGGGGTGCCTGGGTGGCTCAGTTGGTTAAGCATCCAACTCTTGATTTCGGCTCAGGTCATGATCTCAGGATCATGTGAGATCAAAACCCGGTTGAGCCCTGCCATAGGGCAGGGAGTCTGCTTCTTTCCTTTTCCCTCTCCCTCTGCCCCTCCCCCTGCACATGCGCTCTCGCTCTCTCACTCTCTCTCAAATAAATAAATCTTTATAAAAAGAGAATTGTTGTTCGTAGTTGTTCGTAAAGCAATATGTGTGAAGATTTCTTCTAGACTTTTATGTCTTTTGCCCAAATTTTATAATTATCTCATCCTCACTTAACTTAATTTTTTAGTGACTCACCTACACTGAGTTCTTCCAATACATTCCATTTTGCTTTCACAGGAACAATTCTTTTTCCATACTCCTATTTCATCAGTGTACGTAAATATTTAATTAGATTACATAAACACAGTTGACATAAGCTGGATTGGAAGCCTATCATTATCAGAGCAAAATGGCAAGAACACAGCAGAGCAAGTTGGTCATAAGCATTTATTCTCCGTGGACATCAGTCAGGACGTTTTACAGAGGAAATGATGAATTTTTCTTAATCTGATGAATTGATTAAGTGGAATAGACCAACTGGATGCAACTGAGTTCAATTTCCTTACTATTTCTCTTCAAAATTTTCCACATATTTGCATATAAAACTGCTCTGTGGTTTGATATTTTTGTTGTTTACATACCAGGCCCTAGTGGTAATGTTGTGCTAACTTTATAGAATGAATTTGATGGTATCATTTATTTCTATATAATTTATAGAGCATAAGAATTATGTGTTTCTTGAAAAAATTTATGAATAAAATTGTCAGATCTTAGAATATCTTTTGGAGGTAATTCTCTTATAATTTTTTCCAGGGTTGTTGTTCTAATCAGATTTTCCACTTCTTGAGTGAGTTCTAGTAATGTGTTTTCTCAGAAAACCATCTACTTCATTAGGGAGATTTCCAAACACATTAGCATAGAATCAGGCATAACATTCTCCCTTAACTTTTAATTATGGAAAATTTTAAACATATGTAAAAGTAGAAAAATGAGTGTAATGAACCCCCACATACCCATTACCCAGCTTTGACAGTAATGAACATTTTTGCTAATGTTCTTTCACCTATGCCCCCACCACCATTTTTAAATGGAGCACTTTTTTATGTAAAAGTTTAACCTCTTCTAGGTTTACCATTTTATGTCATTTCTCATTTTTATTTTTTTCTTCTCTTCTCTTCTCTATTCTCCCAAGGTTTTCTTAAAGACAATGGTTTTTCGGTCAATCGGTTCTTAGATTAATGTATCAATTTGACAGTGTTTCTGTTTTCTAATTCAAAGATTTCTATTAGTAGTTTATTTAATACTTCATTCTTCCTACTTCTTTCCTTACATTGGTTCAGTGTGTTTTTCTTAGGTTGAACGCTTGCTTTGTTGAATAATGAGGTCCCTTGAGAATATCCATTTGCTTCTGAACACAACTTTGGCCTCATCCCTTATGGTGTTCTCATTTTTCACACTTTCTAAATAGTCTGTAATTGTGGTTTTTAATGTCCACCTTAAATCATGAGTTATAAATAACTTGTTTCTTCTTTTCTTTCCCATTTCGGAGAATCTGTGAGTTTTTATTTAAAATGCATATATTAATTTTGTAGCATTTGTTTCCTCTTACCTACCTCCATGTTTAGAGTTTATTATTATAGCACTTATTATAATAACACTACATTATTGGAAAATTTCTTATTTTTAAATTATATATATATATTCACTTTAAAGAATTTTAACACATTCAGTTTTGTAAGTGTCTACAATTAGTAAATTAGACTTTAATAAATTTTGGCACTCTCCACCAACTCTGTAATGACTTTCATCTTGATACACGTCCTGGTTATCTGGACTACATCTTTAAGAAACTTCTTGTCAAAATGCCATAGTAAGTATATATTTTGAGGTCCTCTCCTCTGCTCTTTTGCATGATAGATAAAATACAGAAGAAAATAAAAGCCATAGCCATGTGAACTAGACTACTGCAGTGAACATTTCACAATACATACAAATATCAAATCATGTTATACACCTGAAGCTAACATCATGTTGTATTTCAGTTACATCTCCATAAGAAAACTTTTTTCATTAAAAAAAGTCACAGCCGGGGCGCCTGGGTGGCTCAGTTGGTTGAGCGACTGCCTTCAGCTCAGGTCATGATCCTGGAGTCCCGGGATCGAGTCCCACATCGGGCTCCCTGCTCAGCAGAGAGTCTGCTTCTCCCTCTGACCCTCCCCCTCTCATGTGCTCTCTCTCTCATTCTCTCTCTCAAATAAATAAATAAAATCTTAAAAAAAAAAAAGTCACAGCCATGTTCAAAAACAAATGAACATATGGCTAGAACTGGAACAGAAATTCAAAGCATTAAATGGGCCTCAGGTCAGAAGCAATCAGAGGTGGCCAGGAATGCAGCTTCTGTGGGGTAGCAGGCTGTTTGATATTGATAATATTAATAACTAGCACAGCACAGGCAACAACCCAAGAGAATGGACGTGGCAACCAATTAGAACAAACTGTGGCTGTAAACAAACAATAGGGCCACATCAGAGCTTACTGCTGACCGCCCTACAGACAGGAATAAGAAGACCAAGAGGCCCAGTGCTTGTGGCTTGAGACCAGGGCCAAGGTCAGGCACCCGAGCTCAAGAAAGGACTTGACTATGATCCACAGTAGTGTCTGTGAATGCTGCAAGCTTAGGAAAGCAGGCGAGCCTCAGCCTCTCCACTTGGCTTCCAGGCAAGTCATCAATGGGCTCAGTGACTGTATCTGTGATATCCCCAACATCACTGTGGGGCAGAGGCCCCAAAGAGCCAATTGAAGACCTGGGGACTCCACGGACCAGGTGGAAACAAACCTCAAAACTTCAAGAATGGTGGGGAATCAGAGAAAGAAAACAGAAAGAAAAAGAAACAAAATCTTCCATTCAAGAAGGGCCTGCATACTAAGATCCAGACAGAACACAAGAAGAAAACTAATGTTAAGAAATGTGACCGAGGTCTGGTCTCAGGAATTCAGCTGGATAGGGATCAAACCATTCTGAACACCTACAAACTCAACAGGAGATCAAAGAAAAGAAGAGCAACAACTCTCTGAACAGAAAAGCGACCACTTTCTGGAAGGTAGGACGTGCGGAGAAGTGAATCCGAGGCGATATTCGGGAGGATAGACGGCGGGGGAGGGGCCTCCGTAGGCCGCTTCTGGCAAGTGATAGAGCAGCAGAGCACAAAATCGGAACTTTTAGAAGTCTGCTCCGCTGAGGGACGTCACTCTGGTGGCTAAGTGGGGGGTGGAAGCCTCGCGGACAGTGTGGTCTGAGGACCCTCGGGGTCACAGAAAGAACGGGGGTGCCTGAATGTGGCAGAGCTCCCAGGTACCAGAGCAGGGAAGCCAGCTGCAGAGAGAGAGCCCAGGCGCAGGCTCTCAGCTCGGGGTTGCCATAAACCGTGATCCGCAGCATAGTCGGGCCACTGCTCCTCCAGCAGGGACCCAACAAGCGGCAGATCCGGGGAGACTCACCTTCCTCCCCCGGGAGGAGCCGCGGGGGAGTGCACCGCAGGGATCTGCTGGGTTTGGAGACTCCACCCGGGGTCGGGTGCCAGAGATAGAAACGCGCGGTCACAGGCCGGGTGAGCACGGAGTACGGCCGGAGACTGGGGAGACGGGAGTGACTGACGGCTTTTCTCTGGGGGCTCACTGAGGAGCGGGGCCCCGAGTTCTCGGCTCCTCCGGGGCAGAGATTGGGAGGCCGCCATTTTCACTCTCCGCCTCCAGAGCTGTACGGAAAGCTTGCAGGGAACAAAAGCTCCGGAGAGCAAACCTGAGCAGATTACTTAGCCAGGAGGAGGCAAGGGCGGGGCAATTCTGCCTCCGGCAAAGACATTTGGGAACAGGCCCCTCCCCCAGAAGATCAGCAAGAACAGCCAGCCAAGACCAAGTTTACCGATCAATGAGAACAGCAGAACTCCAGCACTAGGGGAATACAGCACATAGAATCCATGGCTTTTTTACCATGATTCTGTAGTCTTTCAAAGTTAATTTTTTTTAACTGTCTTTTTTTTTTTAATTTTTCTTTTTCCCTTTTTCAACCAACATCTTATCAATTCCTTTTTTAAAAAAGCTTTTTATTTTTCATTTTTAGAGTCATATTCTATCCCTTCATAGTAGTTACCCGTATATTTGGCATATATATATAAGTTGTTCTCTCTTTAAAATTTTGAAATAGTTTCTTCTAACAGATCAAAATATACCCTAAATCTCTAGTGTATGGTTTTTTTCTACTCCCCTGCCTGATCACATTCTCTCGCTTTTTTCTTTTTTTTTTAAATCCTCTTCTTTCTTTTTTCAAACAACTTCTTATCAATTTCTTTTATAAAATTTTTTATAATTTCCATCTTTACAGTCATATTCCATCCCTTCATCATATCAACCCTTATTTTTGTACATATATAAGTTTTTCTTTCTTTAAAATTTTGGGAGGCACTTTCTTCTAACAGACCAAAATACACACAAAATCTAGTGTGTGGCACTGATCTATATATCAGCCTGATCATATTTGATCATATTCTGTTTTTTTGTTGTTTTGTTCTGTTTTTGTTTGTTTTTATCTTTATCTTTTTCTTTTTTCTCTCTTTCCCTTTCTTTTCGCACTGCTTCAGGTCCTTTCTGATTTGTTTAGAGTATATTTTCTGGGGATGTTGTTACCCTGTTAGCATTTTGTTCTCTCATTCATCTATTCTCCTCTGGACAAAATGACAAGATGGAAAAAATCACCTCAACAAAAAGAACAAGAGGGAGTACCGACTGCCAGGGACCTACTCAATACGGACATTAGTACGATGTCAGATCTAGAGTTCAGAATCATCACCTTAAAGATACTAGCTGGGCTTGAAAAAAGCATGGAAGTTATTAGAGAAACCCTTTCTGGAGAAGTAAAAGAACTAAAATCTAACCAAGTCGAAATGAAAAAAGCTATTAATGAGGTGCAATCAAATATGGGGGTGCTAACTGCTAGGATAAATGAGGCAGAAGAGAGAATCAGTGATATAGAAGACCAAATGATGGAAAAATAAAGAAGCTGAGAAAAAGAGAGATAAACAACTACTGGATCATGAGGGCAGAATTCGAGAGATAAGCGATACCATAAGACGAAACAACATTAGAATAATTGGGATCCCAGAAGAAGAAAGAGAGAGAGGGGCAGAAGGTATAATGGAGCAAATTATAGCAGAGAACTTCCCTAATTTGGGGAAGGAAACAGGCATCAAAATCCAGGAAGCACAGAGAACCCCTCTCAAAGTCAATAAAAATAGGTCAACACCCCGACATCTAATAGTAAAACTTACGAGTCTCAGAGACAAAGAGAAAATCCTGAAAGCAGCTCGGGACAAGAGATATGTAACCTACAATGGTAGAAACATTAGATTGGCAACAGACCTATCCACAGAGACCTGGCAGGCCAGAAAAGACTGGCAGGATATATTCAGAGCACTAAATGAGAAAAATATGCAGTGAAGAATGCTATATCCAGCTAGGCTGTCATTGAAAATAGAAGGAGAGATAAAAAGCTTCCAGGACAAACAAAAACTAAAGGAATTTGCAAACACAAAACCAGCCCTACAAGAAATCTTGAAAGGGGTCCTCTAAGCAGAGAGTCTAAAAGCAACATAGACCAGAAAGGAACACAGACAATATACAGTAACAGTCACCTTACAGGCAATACAATGGCACTAAATTCATATCTTTCAATAGTTACCCTGAATGTAAATGGGCTAAATGCCCCAATCAAAAGACACAGGCTATCAGATTGGATTAAAAAACAAGACCCATCGATATGCTGTCTGCAAGAGACTCATTTTAGACCCAAAGACACCCCCAGATTGAAAATGAGGGGGTGGAAAACCATTTACCTTGCTAATGGACACCAAAAGAAAGCTGGGGTGGCAATCCTTATATCAGACAAATTAGATTTTAAACCAAAGACTGTAATAAGAGATGAGGAAGGACACTATATCCTACTTAAAGGGTCTATCCAACAAGAAGATATAACAATTGTAAATATCTATGCCCCTAACATGGGAGCAGCCAATTATATAAGGCAATTAATAACAAAAGCAAAGAAATACATTGACAACAATACAGTAATAGTAGGGGACTTTAACACCCCCCTCAGTGAAATGGACAGATCGTCTAAGCAAAAGATCAACAAGGAAATAAAGACTTTAAATGACACACTGGACCAAATGGACTTCACAGACGTATTCAGAACATTCCATCCCAAAGCAACGGAATACACATTCTTCTCTAGTGCCCATGGAACATTCTCCAGAATCGATCACATCCTAGGTCATAAATCAGGTCTCAACCGGTACCAAAAGATTGGGATCATTCCCTGCCTATTTTCAGATCACAGTGCTTTGAAACTAGAACTCAATCACAAGAGGAAAGTCAGAAAAAACTCAAATACATGGAGGCTAAAGAGCATCCTACTAAAGAATGAATGGGTCAACCAGGAAATTAAAGAAGAATTTTAAAAATTCATGGAAACTAATGAAAATGAAAACACAACTATTCAAAATCTTTGGGATGCAGCAAAGGCAGTCCTAAGAGGAAAGTATACAGCAATACAAGCCTTTCTCAAGAAACAAGAAAGGTCTCAAATACACAACCTAACCCTACACCGAAAGGAGCTGGAGAAAGAACAGCAAATAAAGCTGAAACCCAGCCGGAGAAGAGAAATAATAAAGATCAGAGCAGAAATCAATGAAATAGAAACCAAAAGAACAGTAGAACAGACCAACGAAACTAGGAGCTGGTTCTTTGAAAGAATTAACAAGATTGATAAACCCCTGGCCAGACTTATCAAAAAGAAAAGAGAAATGACCCAAATCAACAAAATCATGAATGAAAGAGGAGAGATCACAACCAACACCAAAGAAATACAAACAATTATAAGAACATATTATGAGCAACTCTATGCCAGCAAATTAGATAACCTGGAAGAGATGGATGCATTCCTAGAGATGTATCAACTACCAAAACTGAACCAGGAAGAGATAGAAAACCTGAACAGACCTATAACCACTAAGGAAATTGAAGCAGTCATCAAAAATCTCCCAAAAAACAAAAGCCCAGGGCCAGATGGCTTCCCAGGGGAATTCTACCAAACATTTAAAGAAGAATTAATACCTATTCTTCTGAAACTGTTCCAAAAAATAGAAATGGAAGGAAAACTTCCAAACTCATTTTATGAGGCCAGCATTACCTTGATTCCCAAACCAGACAAAGACCCCATCAAAAAGGAGAATTACAGACCAATATCCCTGATGAACATGGATGCAAAAATTCTCACCAAAATACTAGCCAATAGGATCCAACAGTACAATAAAAGGATTATTTACCACGACCAAGTGGGATTTATCCCTGGGCTGCAAGTTTGGTTCAACATCCGCAAATCAATCAACGTGATACAATACATTAACAAAAGAAAGAACAAGAATCATATGATCCTCTCAATAGATGCAGAAAAAGCATTTGACAAAGTACAGCATCCTTTCTTGATCAAAACTCTTCAGAGTATAGGCATAGAGGGTACATACCTCAATATCATAAAAACCATCTATGAAAAACCCACAGCGAATATCATTCTCAATGGGGAAAAACTGAGCGCTTTCCCCCTAAGGTCAGGAACGCGGCAGGGATGTCCACTATCACCACTGCTATTCAACATAGTATTAGAAGTCCTAGCCACAGCAATCAGAAAACAAAAAGAAATAAAAGGCATCCAAATCGGCAAAGAAGAAGTCAAACTCTCACTCTTTGCAGATGATATGATACTTTATGTGGGAAACCCAAAAGACTCCACCCCAAAACTGCTAGAAGTCATACAGGAATTCAGTAAAGTGGCAGGATATAAAATCAATGCACAGAAGTCAGTGGCATTCCTATACACCAACAACAAGACAGAAGAAAGAGAAATTAAGGAGTTGATCCCATTTACAATTGCACCCAAAACCATAAGATACCTAGGAATAAATCTAACCAAAGAGGCAAAGAATCTGTACTCACAAAACTATAAAATACTCATGAAAGAAATTGAGGAAGACACAAAGAAATGGAAAAACGTTCCATGCTCATGGACTAGAAGAACAAATATTGTGAAGATGTTAATGCTACCTAGAGCAATCTACACATTCAATGCAATCCCCATCAAAATACCATCCACTTTTTTCAAAGAAATGGAACAAATAATCCTAAAATTTGTATGGAACCAGAAAAGACCCCGAATAGCCAGAGGAATGTTGAAAAAGAAAAGCAAAGCTGGCGGCATCACAATTCCGGACTTCCAGTTCTATTACAAAGCTGTCATCATCAAGACAGTATGGTACTGGCACAAAAACAGACACATAGATCAATGGAACAGAATAGAGAGCCCAGAAATGGACCCTCAACTCTATGATCAACTCATCTTTGACAAAGCAGGAAAGAATGTCCAATGGAAAAAAGACAGTCTCTTCAACAAATGGTGTTGGGAAAATTGGACAGCCACATGCAGAAGAATGAAACTGGACCATTTCCTTACACCACACACAAAAATAGACTCCAAATGGTTGAAAGACCTAAATGTGAGACAGGAGTCTCACAGGCAGCAACCTCTTCGACCTCAGCCTCAGCAACTTCTTCCTAGAAACATCGCCAAAGGCAAGGGAAGCAAGGGCAAAAATGAACTATTGGGACTTCATCAAGATAAAAAGCTTTTGCAAAGCAAAGGAAACAGTCAACAAAACCAAAAGACAACCGACAGAATGGGAGAAGATATTCGCAAATGACATATCAGATAAAGGGCTAGTATCCAAAATCTATAAAGAACTTATCAAACTCAACACCCAAAGAACAAATAATCCAATCAAGAAATGGGCAGAAGACATGAACAGACATTTTTCCAAAGAAGACATCCAAATGGCCAACACATGAAAAAGTGCTCAACATCGCTCGGCATCAGGGAAATCCAAATCAAAACCTCAATGAGATACCACCTCACACCAGTCAGAATGGCTAAAATTAACAAGTCAGGAAATGACAGATGTTGGCAGGGATGCGGAGAAAGGGGAACCCTCCTACACTTTTGGTGGGAATGCAAGCTGGTGCAGCCACTCTGGAAAACAGTATGGAGGTTCCTCAAAAAGTTGAAAATAGAGCTACCATACGATCCAGCAATTGCACTACTGGGTATTTACCCCCAAGATACAAAAGTAGGGATCTGAAAGGGTACGTGCACCCCGATGTTTATAGCAGCAATGTCCACAATAGCCAAACTGTGGAAAGAGCCAAGATGTCCATCGACAGATGAATGGATAAAGAAGATGTGGTGTATATATATATATATATATATATATATATATACACACACAATGGAATATTATGCAGCCATCAAAAGGAATGAGATCTTGCCATTTGCAACGACGTGGATGGAACTGGAGGGTATTATGCTGAGTGAAATAAGTCAAACAGAGAAAGACATGTATCATACGACCTCACTGATATGAGGAATTCTTAATCTCAGGAAACAAACTGAGGGTTGCTGGAGTGGGGGGTGGGGTGGGAGGGATGGGGTGACTGGGTGATAGACACTGGGGAGGGTATGTGCTCTGGTAAGTGCTGTGAATTATGCAAGACTGTTGAATCTCAGATCTGTACCTCTGAAACAAATAATGCAATATATGTTAAGAAAAAAAAAAAAAAAGAAGAAGAAGATAGCAGGAGGGGAAGAATGAAGGGGGGGAATCGGAGGGGTAGACGAACCATGAGAGATGATGGACTCTGAAAAACAAACTGAGGGTTCTAGAGGGGAGGGGGGTGGGAGGATGGGTTAGCCTGGTGATGGGTATTAAAGAGGGCACATTCTGCATGGAGCACTGGGTGTTATGCACAAACAATGAATCATGGAACACTACATCTAAAACTAATGATATAATGTATGGGGATTAACATAACAATAAAAAAATTAAAAAAGAAATGTGACCGAAAATAAGTAAGGGCAATGAAAAGTGCAGCATAGGGAAAATAGACAATAGTACTGTAATAATGCCCTCCAGCAATACCCACACAGTCCAGGTAAGGTCAAAACATAACCTGCATCTTGAACCAGGGTATAGACAGTTGAAGACTGATAGAAAGTGTTTTGAGGCGCACCTGGGTCGCTCATTCGCTAAGCATCTGCCTTCGGCTAGGGGTCAAGATCCCAGGGTCCTGGGATTTAGCCCTGCATCTGGCTCCCTGCTCAGCGGGGAGTCTGCTTCTCCCTCTCCCACTCCACCTTCTTGTGTTCCCTCTCTCACCATCTCTCTCTCTGTCAAATAAATAAATAAGATCTTTTAAAAAAAAAAAAAGTGTTTTGAGAATTACTTTTAAGTAAAAATACTTGCTCTAATTCAGGCCACATTGTATTTTTCAACCCATCCCCATTAGCTGTTCAGTAAGTGGAAGTTCTCCCAGATTCTGCCAATACCTTGAGAGTTTGTTCTAGTTTTTGGAAATGTATTGCCTTTTTTTTTTTTTTTTTTTTTTGAGAAGATATACCAGCAGCTTCTTGCCAGGTACCATTTTCAATTTCAATATAAGCCAACCCAAGCTTAATTAAAGACATACTTACTTGTCTAGACTTCCACCCCGGTAGTTATCTCTAAGAAAAATGTCAAATTTCTCTTAGCAACTCACACAGGAGCCTAGGTTACACACTTATGTTCACAAAAATGGCTATTTAATTTGCATGTTTAACTAGGACCTGACTACCTTTATAAAAATGAACCAAATGTAAATGTAATCTTGGCTTGCAGAGACAGGATATAGAATGTGGAGAATGATACCTGTGTTTTTTCTCTGTTTAGGCATCACATAGATAGACAGACCCCCATCTACATTCATAAATATAACTGGTGCTTGTTCAGGGTGTATTGACCCATGTGTAGGATGACTTAAAACCACGTCATACACGAAACAATTGATAGAACTAAAGATGTTCATCCTATGGGGTGCCTGAGTGGCTCAGTCAGTTAAACGTCTGCCTTCAGCTCAGGTCATGATCTCAGGGTCCTAGGATTGAACCCTGAATGGGGCTCCCTACTCAGTGGGGAATCTGCTTCTCCCTCTTCCTCTGCCCCTCCCCCCTGCTCATGCGCTCTCTCTCTCTCTCTACCCCCTCTCTCCTATGCTCTCTGTCTCTCTCTCAAATAAATAAATAAAATCTTAAAAAAAATAAAGATGTTCATCCTAAAGAAGAAAGGATTTGATGACAGGAGTGGGGGGTGGGGCTTCAGGGGGAGTAGAAATACAATGGTCTTCCAATATTTGAAGGCTGGCATGTAGAGGGAAAATGGCCTTGTTCCAAAAGGCAAAAATAAGGGGCACCTGGGTGGCTCAGTCTGCCTTCAGCTCAGGTCATGATCCCAGGGTCCTGGGATGGAGCCCCGCATCAGGCTCCCTGCTCAGCGGGAAGCCTGCTTCTCCCACTCCCCCTGCTTGTGTTCCCTCTCTCGCTGTGTCTCTCTCTGTCAAATAAATAAATAAGATCTTGAAAAAAAAAAAAGGCAAAAATAAAATAAGACCCAGAATCAATAGGTGAAAACTTTAAGAAAGCAAATCACAGCTGTGGACGTCCTTATAGTGCTGGGCCCCATTTAGAACAGACTGTCAGCGGAGGTGTCTTCATGCAGAAAAATTTATTCACAGGAATTTTTATAGAGGACATTCAAGAATCCACAGGGTCATTCATCTAGAAGATCTTTACTGTCCTTTCCAATCCTAAAATGTAATGATACAAAGAAAGACTAAGGAGAAAACAATGGAAACGTGACGAATAAATGTACTGTGAGAGCCTGGGTTGGATTCTGGCCAGAAAAAGAACATTCATGAGAAAGTTGGCAAACTACAATAAGGTCTGTAGAGTAGTTAATAGTATTGTACCAATGGTAACTTCCTGGTTTTGATCATTACAGTATGGTTATAGAAGACGTTAACATTAGGGGAAGCTGGGGAAAGGGTATATGGGAACTCTCTGTACTATTTTTGCAACTTCTCTGTAGTTGTAACATTATTTCAGAGTAAAAGCTTTTTAAAAATTAAACAGCTGGGTGCCTGGCTGATTCAGTTGGGGAGGAGGGTGCACTCTTGATCTCAGGGTCCCAAGTTCAATCCCCACATTGGGTATGGAGATTACTTAAAAATAAAATCTTTAAAAAAATTTTTTTAAAAATTTAATCTTAAAAAAGAGGTGCCTGGGTGGCTCAGTCAGTTGAGTGTCTGACTCTTGGTTTTGGCTCAGCGTCATGGGATCGAGCCCTGAGTTGGGGTCTGCTCAGCATGGAGTCTGCTTAAGTTTCTCTCTCCCTCTGTCTCTACCCTGCCCCTCTCTAAAATAAATAAGTAAATCTTTTAAAAATTAAAAATTAAATTAAAAAAATTAAACAGAAATATCAAAAACTTCAGAGGAAAAAAAAGTCCATAGTACCAAAGTTCCAGAACATAGACTCTTGCCCACCTATCCCCTGGGCCTGGCCTCCCTGGAATCTATCAAATGGGCTAACTCAGTGGTGTACAAACAGAAGACAGCGTTATTTTTCTCTAACCATCCCCTCTCAACATGCTCTGTCAAATCCCCCTTCTTCCCAACCCCACACAACATCTCAGGCATATTTCATACTCCGAGATTTTTAAGTTACTTTCAACAATTAAAACTCATTAAAAAGTTCTATTTAAAACTTCAATCACATAACCAATTCAGAATCTCCCACCACCACACCCGCCCCCCCAGCCCTACCCTGACCTATGGCATGGTGACCACAGCCCTAAAGTGTGGAAAGGAGGTACTGTCTGTTCTTCCTTCATCTCCTTCATTCTCCTTACCCTCAGTGGGCTGCTTCTGGCTTCTCCAGGGTCAAGGCAGGGGGGAGATTAGAGGAAAAGAAGCAAATGTATCTTTTATGGTAGGTGCCATTAAAATATGGTAGATCATGGCCTTGAGGTAGGAGGAGTCCCTATGCGGGCTCTCTCTAAAGGGATGCATTTATGGGCTTTCAAAGGCTCGCTGTAGAAGCCGCCTGATTGAAAAGCCCCCTAAAAGCAAACGTACTCTCCCACTTCTCTCACACACTTTCTGCCCAGAAATACACCATATAGCAGCTTATTGCTGGGGTCCCTTTACTCCACAGACAGCCCTCCTGGTTGAAGGCCAGCTACCTTCCATTGCAGCTCCTGGGGAATACATATGCCCACCACTACCAATTCTGGTAGTGCAGACAGCTCTCACCGTTGCCCTCCTCACTCACTTTGAGTTCACTAGTTGGTCTGCCCAGCCTCCCACATACCATAGTTATCAGGCAGGAAGCAAGCATCAGTTTCCATTAATATATGTCCCTAAACTGTCCAGAAGACACATACTCATTTCTCCATGAATTCTCTCACCCTGCTCTAGTCCAAGGACAGGGCACCACCAGAGCCGCCAATTCTCTTGAGGGCCCCCCTCATAAGAAGAGAAAAGGAAATGTCACAACACTGTCCACTACCTCAGGGACTCTCTTTAATTCCCATTCTCCTACATCTGCTGGAGGTGTGTGATAGAAGCTGATAATCACTTTCTCCTGCATCAGCTGGAGGTGTGTGTTGGAGGTTGATACCAGTTTTGCTGTCTTTTAATAACTTCTGCATGGATATGTCTAGTGTTAGCACCCCATTTGGAAACCTGGGGATACTTATCACCTTTCATTCTCAGCTTTGGGGCTTCAGATGAAATTTCAAGACACCATGAAAAGTCCTATTCGATATCCTATTACACTTACAATACACCATGACGCCTTCCATATAAACCCCTCAGTCGTTTATCAGGACTATCTGCGGACTACACAATGGGAAACAGAGAAGCTGTGATTTTTGGCAGAGGCCTGTGTCTGGGCTGCTGAGATAAAACTTTTGGAAAGGTTCAAACCACAGACTTTTGCAATAGTTACACAATCACTTCCAGCCCACCCTCATGCTAAATGCATTCCAGAAAACTGGACATTCCTTAGGAGGCTATTATACAACTATAGGAGAAAAGGTTGTAATTTGATGTGTAGGACTATCCTTTGGGGGGTTGAAAATATATCAGATGAGAAGGAAAGACATAATTAGGACAGGATAGTTTTAACTGTTAAAGGCCATCCTGTAGAGAAGGGATTAAATCATTCTGAGTCATTCCAAGGACTACTTTACGGGAGCCATAAGGAAGCTAGTTTGGGGCCCAATAATACTCATTCATTCACTAATTCATTCACTTCTTCATTCACTGAGTTTCTGCTATGCTCCAGGCTCGAGCTGGGGCTGGTGTTGTCACAATGCATAAGATTTGGTTCCCGCCCTCAAGGAGCTAAAAAAAAATCTCCATATTGGAACAACCTGCCAACAGAAGTAGTAAGATTCCCCCACGGATCTCACACATGCATATCTTGGAAGACAGTGAAGAGGGATGATTTAAGATTGAGGCGTGAAAGGAAAAAAGCAGTGAAACAGCTGAGTGAAGAGGAAAGAAGCAGTGAAACCCTTCCAAAACTGAGGTTCTACTTATGCTCACAAAGGCACAGAACAGACATGATGTCCTGCCGACAATCTGCATAAAATCAGAGAGTGGGGGGAACTGACTTGGTTGCAGAAATTAATTTCAGACAGATAATAGGACCAAAAGGGTACAGAGTCCAAAGTGAAAGATGTGTTCATCAAAATGCAGAGAATCAGTAACAGGATTTCCATCAAGGAGACCTAGACTGGCAGAGGAATTCAGGTAGCTAGAGAGTAATGGAAATGTTTACAAACGGTCTATATGCCCTTGCACTGAAACACAGAACAAGGAACAAAGATGTATGACTGTTATTGTCCAACAATGTTACATGGGACTTTTCCTGTCTCTACATTGTGACTGAGGGAGCAAGTGTGCTTAAATAAATTGCTGGATACACCAAAATACCCACTTTCAGCCTATGCATAAGAAAGAATGCCAGGGGTGCCTGTGTGGCTCAGCTGGTTAAGCATCTGCCTTCAGCTCAGGTCATGATCCCAGGGCCCGGGGATCAAGTCCCATGTCAAGCTCTCTGCTCAGTGGGGAGCCTGATTCTCCCTCTCCCTCTGCTTGCTGCTCCCCCTGCTTGTGCTGGCTCTCTGTCAAATAAATAAATAAAACCTTTAAAAAAAAAAGTAAGAAAGAATGCCAACAATGTTGTCAGTCTGGATGTATAGAAAAGTAGACCATTGTCTTCCCCAACCATGTGGGAGAAGCTTTAAGAAATGCAGTGGTAAAGAATGGAGGTAGAGATTCCCTGCCAAGGGAAGGACACAGTCACACCTTCCTCTTACCCCATGTTTACCAAGAAGCAGAAACCAGTAAGACTCGGGGAGAAAATCTGGGGGAGAGTACATTCATTCATTTGCCATAACAAATTACTGCAAATCAGTGGCTTAAAACAACACAAATTTATTATCTTATAGTCTATAGGGCAGAAGTCTTGACTAAAACCAAGTTATCAGCAAGCTCATTTTTTGGAGGCTCTAGGGAATAATCCATTTCCTGCTCACTTAGGTTACTGGCAAAATTCAGTCCCTTGTAGTTGTAGAACTCAGGTCCTCATTTTCTTGCTGGCTATACCTGAGGACCATTCCCAACTTCTAGAGGTCACCACATTCCTCGGCTTGTGGCCCTCTTCTTCCATCTTCAAGCCAGCAATGGTGGAGAGCATCCCTCTATTGTCACATGTCTCTGACCCTTTCTCTATAGTCACATCTCTCTCCCTGATTATAGTTGGGATAGGTTCTCCACCTGCAAGGACTCATGTGGTTGGATGAGTAGATTGGGCCTACCTGGATTACAAAGGATAATCCCTCCATCTTAAGGTCCATAACCTCAATCATATCTGCAAAGTCCTTTTTACCATGTAAAGTAACACATTCAACTCGAAGTCCTAGTAACAGCAATTAGACAAGAAAAAGAAATAAAAGGCATCTAAGTTGGTAAGAAGTAAAACTTTTACTGTTTGCAAATGACATGATACTATATATGGAAAACCCTAAAGACTCCACCAAAAAACTACTAAAACTAATAAATGAATTCAGTAAGGTCGCAGGACACAAAATCAATATACAGAAATCCGTTGCATTTCTATACACTAATAACAAAGAAGCAGAAAGAGAAATTAAGAAAACAATCTCATTGGGGCACCTGGGTGGCTCAGTCAGTTGGGCATCTGCCTTCGGCTCTGGTTGTGATCCCAGGGTGCTGGGATCAAGCCCCACATCGGGCTCCCTGCTCGGTGGGGAGCCTGCTTCTCCCTCTCCCGTTCCCCCTGCTTGTGGTCCCTCTCTCGCTGTCTCTCTCTCTCTCTGTCAAATAAGTAAATAAAATCTTTAAAAAATAATTTAAAAAAAGAAAACAATCCCATTTACAATTGCACCAAAGATAATAAAACACCTAGGAAAAAACAAAGGAGGTGAAAGACCTGTACTCTGAAAACTATAAAACACTGATGAAAGAAATTGAAGGCAAAACAAACAAATGGAAAAATATTCTATGCTCATGGATTGGGAGAACAAATATTGTTAAAGTGTCCATACCACCCAAAGCAATGTACAGATTAATGCAATCCCTATCAAAATATCAATAGCATTTTTCACAGAACTAGAACAAACAATCCTAAAATTTGTATGGAACCACAAAAGACCCCAAATAGCCAAAGCAATCTTGAAAAAGAAGAACAAAACTGGAGGCATCACAATCCCAGATTTCAAGATATACTACAGAGCTGCAGTAATCAAAACAGTATGGTACTGGCACAAAAAATTGACACATAGATCAATAAAAGAGAATAGAGAGCCCAGAAATAACCCCACAATTATATGGTAAATTAATCTTCAGCAAAGGAGGCAAGAATATGCAATGGGAAAAAGACAGTCTCTTCAACAAACGGTGTTGGGAAAACTGGACAGCTACATGCAAAACAATAAAACTGAAGCACCATACACAAAAATAAACTCAAAATGGATTAAGGACCTAAATGTGAGACCTGAAGCCATAAAAATCCTAGAAGAGAGCACAAGCAGTAATTTCTCTGACATCAGCCATAGCAACATTTTTCTAGATATGTCTCCTGAGGCAAGGGAAACAAAAGCAAAAATAAACTATGGGGTCTACCTCAAACTTAAAGGCTTCTGCACAGCAAAGGAAACAATCAACAAAATTAAAAGACAACCTACTGAATGGGAGAAGGTATTTACAATATCTGATAAAGGGTTAGTATCTAAAATATATAAAGAACTTATGCAACTCAATACCAAAAAAAAACACAAAACACATACACAAATAATCCAATTAAAAATGGGCAGAGGGGTGCCTGGGTGGCTCAGTCAGTTAAGCGGCTGCCTTTGGCTCAGGTCATGATCCCAGGGTCCTGGGATCAAGCCCCACATCGGGATCCCTGCTCAGTGGGAAGCCTGCTTCTCCCTCTCCCACTCCCCCTGCTTGTGTTCCCTCTCTTGCTGTGTCTCTCTCTGTCAAATAAATAAATAAAATTTTTTTTAAAAAATGGGCAGAAGACATGAACAGACATCTCTCCAAAGAAGATATAAAGATAGCCAACAGACATATGAAAAGATGCTCAATATCACTCATTATTGTGGAAATGCAAATCAAAATCACAATGAGATATCATCTCACACCTGTCAGAATGGCTAAAATCAAAAATTCAAGAAACAACAGGTGTTGGCAAGGATATGGAGAAAGGGGAACCCTCATGCACTGTTGGTGGGAATGCAAACTGGTGCAGCCACTGTGGAGAACAGTTTGGAGGTTTACCCAAAGAATGCAAAAACACTAATTACAAATAATACAGGCACCCCTATGTTTATTGCAGCATTATTTATAATAACTAAGATATAGAAGTAGCCCAAATGTCCATCCATAGGTAAATGGATAAAAAAGATGTGGTGTGTATATATATATAGAGAGAGAGAGAGAGAGAGAGAGAGAGAGAGAGAAATATTACTCATCCATAAAAAAGACTGAAATCTTGCCATTTGCAACAACATGGATGGACCCTGAAAGTATAATGCTAAGTGAAATAATCAGAGAAAGGTGGCGCCTGGGTGGCTCAGTTGGTTGGGCGACTGCCTTTGGCCCAGATCATGATCCTGGAGTCCTGGGACTGTGTCGGGCATCAAGCTCCCTGCTCAGCGGGGAGTCTGCTTCTCCCTCTGACCCTTCCCCCTCTCGTGCTCTCTCTCTCTTTCATTCTCTCTCTCTTTTTTTTAAAGATTTTATTTATTCATTTGAGACACAGAGATACAGAGAGAGAGAAACCATGAGCAGGGGGAGAGGCAGAGGGAGAGGGAGAAGCAGGCTCCCCACTGAGCCAGGAGCCTGACGTGGGGCTCAATCCCAGGACCCTGGGATCATGACCTGAGCCGAAGGCAGACTAACCATCTGAACCACCCAGGCACTCCATCTCTCTCATTCTCTTAAAAAAAAAAAAAAAAATCAGAGAAAGATAAATACCATATGATTTCACTTAATACATGGAATTTAAGAAACAAAACAAACGCACTAAGAAAAAAAGAGATAAAACAAAAAACAGACTCTTAACTATAGAGAACAAACTGGTAGTTACCAGAGGGGAGGTGGGTGGCGGGATGGATGAAATAGGTGAAGGGGATTAAGAGTACGCTTATCATGATGAACACTGAGAAATGTATAGAATTTTTGAATAGGGGCGCCTGGGTGGCTCAGTGGTTAAGCGTCTGCCTTTGGCTCAGGTCATGATCTCAGGGTCCTGGGATCGAGCCCCGCATCGGGCTCCCTGCTTGGCAGGAAACCTGCTTCTCTCTCTCCCACTCCCCCTGCTTGTGTTCCCTATCTCGCTGTGTCTCTCTCTCTCAAATAAATAAATAAAATCTTAAAAAAAAAAAAAAGAATTGTTGAATAATTACATTGTACATCTGAAACTAATATAACACTGTATGCTAATGATACTGGAATTAAAATTAAATACATATATAATAAAATGGTCAACTAAAAATAATATTTAATAACTTTATATAGTGACAGATGGTAATGACAATTATTATAGTGGGCATTTAGTAATCTATATAATTGTTGAATCACTATATTATATATCTGAAACTAATGTAATATTATATGTCAACTATATTTCAGTTAAAACAAATAAAAAATAAGGGTGCCTGGCTGGCTCAGTTGGTGGAGCATGCAACTCTTGATCTTGGGGTTGTGAGTTTGAGCCCCACGTTGGGTGTAGAGATTATTTTAAAGAAAAAAGTAAAAAAATAAAAATAATGCGCTATGGAAAAAATAAAGTAGCAGATTCACAGTTTCCAGGGATTAAGGCATGCACATCTTAAAAAAAAAAAAAAAAAAAGAATAGCCAGGTCAGAGATTTCTTGGAAGGACCTTACCCAAGAACACTGCCTGCCAAGGTCCAAGCTGTCCCAGCAGAAAGAGGCTGCAAGGCATGAATTGCTGGAGTTGGGTTGAGGGTGTATCAAAAGAGCACAGCAAGGGAGTGCCTCACCCACGTTAGGAAATGTTGCAGTGTCAGATGTCTCCAACAGAGAGTCCCCAGAGAAACCCACAAAAGCCCCCTATTTGAAAAATGGTCAGAGTTTGGATGTTTGGTATGCAGAGGGTTTTCACAGACTAGCACCAATTAGGTTTTAAAAAATGCCCCTCTTCTCCCTGCTTAACCCTGGAGCATCTAGCAAATAGGGGCAAGAGGCGGAGAGAGTAAGAAAGAAAAGATGGACCTTGCCTCCCCCCCTTTCCCACTTCAAGTATCTTGGAGAACATAGACAAGAGGCTTTCAATCAGATATGCAACTGCTCTTTCGTCTGGGCTGCAGACATGCCATCCAGACTGAGGAAGACCTGGAAACTTTGGGGCCACGGCCCTATCGGCAAGCACCACAAGCACCCAGGAGGCCAGGGTAATGCTGGTGGTGTGCATCACCACAGGATCAACTTAGACAAAAGTCACCTGGGTTACTTTGCAAAGGTAGGTATGAGGCATTATCACTCACAGAGGAACCAGAGCTTCCGCCCAACTGTCAACCTTGATAAACTGTGGACTTTGGTCAGTGAGCAGACACGGTAAGTGATGCCATAAAACAAAACAAAACAAAACACCAAGACTAGAGCTGCTCCTATCATTGCTTTGATGTGATGGGAGAAGGGAAAGGTCCCAAAAGTCACCATGAAGGCCAAATTCTTCAGCAGAAGAGCTATGGAGAAGATTAAGGGGGTGAAGGGGGAGCCTGTATCCTGGTAGCTTGAGCTATGTGGAGTGAGGTTCATTAAATGCTAACAAGTGCTCTGATTAAAAAAAAAATCAGATACATGACTAAAGTCTTGAATTAGATTGGGCTGGGATTGTTAATAACTCAAACTGTTCTAATCTCCAGGGTCCAGAAAAACAAAAGCCTTAGACGCTATCCTGGAGCTTGGAATGGAGTTTAGCTGAAGGTTTAATTTGAAGGCAGTGGTGAGAAAGAATCAAGTGGCTTCCTCCCTGCATAACACAGCCAGTACATTCGGAGAACCATTAGAGTTTCTGAAACTAAGCACTGGCACATAAAGGTGCTCTTTTTATTTTAAACAAAGATAAGCAAAATGGGGGCGCCTGGGTGGCTCAGTTGGTTGGGCGACTGCCTTCGGCTCAGGTCATGATCCTGGAGTCCCGGGATCGAGTCCCACATCGGGCTCCCTGCTCGGCAGGGAGTCTGCTTCTCCCTCTAACCCTCCCCACTCTCATGTGCTCTCTCTCATTCTCTCTCTCTCAAATAAATAAATAAAATCTTAAAAAAAAAAAAAGATAAGCAAAATGGAGTAGAAGAGAAGAATGAGGTTGAGAACACAAGCTAGGAAACCGTTGCCAAATTTCTATGGTGACTACTTTTTGAACAGAAGGTGGGACCTGTGATCTGACAGGTAGGAATGAACACAGATCAACAAAATAGAATATCTGAACTAAGAATATTCCAGAAAATCTTTAGCTATTGTAAATATTCCAGGCATGTGGCAATGAGGTGGTATGATTTTTTAACCCCTCCTTCTTTGTTAGAACATGTTCTAAGATGCGATCTGCCCAATCCTCCCGAAATTGGTCAATTTGGGGGCAAGCAGGAAATTATTGAGCAACAGTTATACCATTATGAGATTTCGTTCTTTCTTGGAGCTATGTTTTAGTTAGACTTCTGTTTAAAACTAATTTCTCTCAAACAACCAGAACAAAACAAAAAAATTATTCCAAATGTGAATCAATTTGTTGGCTAACTCCTTAAAGCTAAATTTTCCATAAAGTGCCACACTCCCTACGTCATTCTTACTGCACAGTTGGGTCTCATGGGTACCAGTCAAACTGAAGGTATTAATACCTCTCAGGAAAGACAGTATATTTCCTCTGTGGGAACATGTTTCTCTCTCTCTCTCTCTCTCACACACACACACACAAACACACATTCACAATTTAATAATACAACTATCATATAACCTTAATTCTATCTGTCCTGATTTCCTTACTCCAACTTCTACTCCCATTAAGTTCTCAGCATGTTGGAACACTAGGGTCTCAGGGGTTTTGACAGTGAGCTCAGCTCAAATCTCTGAGAGAGTAATAACGTTCTAAGTTTTGAAGCAATAAAAGAAACTACAAATAAAATGATGGATAGTTACATTATTAAAAAAATTCAAAACTTGTGCTAAACAAAAACTATACTGGAAAGAAATACAGTGGACTAAACAATATTTATAGTAATTAAATAAGGAAAGGGTTATTACCCACATTAAAAGCTTGTAAAAATTAGTAAGAACATTATTCAGGATCCCTGGACACAAATGAATATATGAAATAACCAAACACTTTGCATTAAAAAATAGAAATTATAATTAGTAAATGCAAATATGAGGAAATACTCAATCACTCTAATAGTCAAAGAAATCATTCAAATAATAACAAGACACCATTTTATACCAATTTGATTTCGAATTAGAATACTCAGGAATGGTGAGGTATAGAATAAATGGGTATGACAACACATTTTGAAAGAAGAGTTAAAATAATAAAGAGCTAGTAAAATGTTATGTCCATTGATTCAGAAATCCTGTTTCCATGGATTTATTCTAAGAAAATAATCCAAAAGTATTTTCCAAACTTGCATATAGATTTCCATGGTAATATTATAATATCAAAACAAAACAAAGCAAAACAAACCTGCGCTGCGTGCCTTACAGTTTGGAAATGGTGAATAAACAATGTTCTGCCTAATATATGGTACAAAAGAATCCTAAAAAATGAAAAATGAGAACAGATCGATTTTCAGGTAGCAGGAATATGAGAGCATTGGGTTTTTTTTTCTTTTATTTTTTTATTGATGTTGCTATAACAATGTATAGTTAAATTCTTTCTTAATCAATGAGCTAGTACTCATGATAAAGAACCTTCCTTTTTTCTTCCCTCTTTCCTTCTGCTATTTTCTGCAACACTGGTAATTCAAAACAGTCATAAGTAATCCTTAGTTTACACTGTAAATGTTCCATGCAAAAAGAGGCAATCTATTAATTTGTCCTCAGATTGCCACATTCCAGACCAACCCATTTGAAGCTTCCTGTGCCAATGAAGCTCTTCATTTTTTTATCACCTGCCAATTTATTTCATCTTGCTTTTTGAAATACTCAACCTAAAGTGGTCTGTCTATATTTTACTTCTAAACACGATGAGAGAGACATCTGTGACAAGTACAGATACTTTTCTTGAAACATCAACACTTTAACAATTCATCACTTTATAGAATGAAGTTGACTTTCTGAATGAAGTCCAAAGAAGATGATACATAATAAGTTAATGGGTCCACTAATATATAAAGCTACTTTAAAAGGCATTCCTTTCAAATCAAAAGTACTAAACCATAGCTTGTTTTGTGAATCATGGTCTAAAATTAGCTTAGAATTTCTCAAGGAAATTGTCCTTCTAAAACTGAATCATTTTAATCCTAACAAAATATATTCAACAAATCAGGAGAGGTAACATCCTTGAGAGACTCAGCAGAGTTAACCAAAAATATCTTTGTAAGTATCCTTATATACTTAATATTGAAAAGAAATAGTAGAGCTGAGGTTTTTATATAAGAACGCTAAATGTTTTGGGGCGCCTGGGTGGCTCAGTTGGCTAAGCGACTGCCTTCGGCTCAGGCCATGATCCTGGAGTCCCTGGATCGAGTCCCGCATCGGGCTCCCTGCTCGGCAGGGAGTCTGCTTCTCCCTCTAACCCTCCTCCCTCTCATGCTCTCTGTCTCTCATTCTCTCTCTCTCAAATAAATAAATAAAATCTTGAAAAAAAAAAAAAAAGAACGCTAAATGTTTTGAATTAGATTTTAAAGTAGCCTAAGTATTAAGCTCTATTACAAAGCTATAATCATCAAAGCAGTATGGTACTGACACAAAAACAGACACATAGGTCAATGGAACAGAACAGAGAGCCCAGAAATGGACCCTCAACTCTATGGTCAACTCATCTTCGACAAAGCAGGAAAGGATAGCCAATGGAAAAAAGACAGTCTCTTCAACAAATGGTGTTGGGAAAATTTGACAGCCACATGCAGAAGAATGAAACTGGACCATTTCCTTACACCATATACAAAAATGGACTCAAAAATGATTGGAAGACCTAAATGTGAGATAGGAATCCTTCAAAATCCTTAAAGAGAACACAGGCAGCAACCTCTTCGACCTCAGCCACTGTTAGACACATCTCCAAAAGCAAGGGAAGCAAAGGCAAAAATGAACTCTTGGGACTTCATCAAGATAAAAAGCTTTTGCACAGCAAAGGAAACAATCAACAAAACCAAAAGACAACCAACAGAATGGGAGAAGATATTTGCAAATGATATATCAGATAAAGGGCTAGTATCTAAAATATATAAAGAACTTGGGCGCCTGGGTGGCTCAGATGGTTGAGCGTCTGCCTTCGGCTCGGGTCATGATCCCAGGGTCCTGGGATCGAGTCCCACATCGGGTTCCCTGCTCCTTGGGAGCCTGCTTCTCCCTCTGCCTCTCTCTCTCTCTGTCTCTCATGAATAAATGAATAAAATCTTTAATAAAATAAAATAAAATAAAACATATAAAGAACTTATTAAACTCAACACCCAAAGAACAAATAATCCAATTAAGAAATGGGCAGAAGAAATGAATAGACATTTCTGCAAAGAAGACATCCAAATGGCCAACAGACACATGAAAAAGTGCTCAACATCACTCGCCATCAGGGAAATCCAAATCAAAACCTCAATGAGATACCACCTCACACTGTCAGAATGGCTAAAATTAACAAGTCAGGAAATGACAGATGTTGGCGAAGATGCGGAGAAAGGGGAACCCTCTTACACTGTTGGTGGGAATGCAAGTTGGTGCAGCCACTCTGGAAAAACAGTATGGAGGTTCCTCAAGAAGCTGAAAATAGAGCTACCCTATAACCCAGTGATTGCACTACTGGGTATTTACCCCAAAGATACACATGTAGTGATCTGAAGGGGCACCTGCACCTCAATGTTTGTAACAGCAATGTCCACAATAGACAAACTATAGAAAGAGCCCAGATGTCCATTGACAGATGAATAGATAAAGAAGATGTGGTATATATATAATATATATATATATATAAAACACAGCCATTAAAAAATGAAATCTTGCCATTTGCAACAACACGGATGGAACTAGAGGGTATTATGCTAAGCGAAATAAGTCAATCAGAGAAAGACAAGTATCATAAGATCTCACTGATATGCGGAATTTAAGAAACAAGGCAGAGGATCATAGGGGAAGAGAGGAAAAAATGAAACAAGACGAAACCAGAGAGGGAGACAAACCATAAGAGACTCTTAATCTCAGGGAACAAACTGAGGGTTGCTGGGGTGGAGGGGGTTGGGGGGATGGGGTGGCTAGGTGATGGACATTGGGGAGGGTATGTGTTGTGGTGAGCGCTGGGTGTTGTCTAAGACTGATGAATCACAGACTTGTACCCCTGAAACAAATAATACATTATATGTTAATTTAAAATTTTTTTAATTTTAAAAATAAAAAAATTAAGTAGCCTAAGTAATTCAGAATTACAGTTCTCTTACTTGCATATATTTTCTTTAAATTCCTGTAAGACATTACATTTTTAAAATATTTTTTATTGTTATGTTAATCACCATACATTACATCATTAGTTTTTGATGTAGTGTTCCATGATTCATTGTTTGCATATAACACCCAGTGCTCCATTCAGTATGTGCCCTCTTTAATACCCATCACCAGACTAACCCATAAATATATTTAGATCCCAAAATATTATTAGTTTCACACTATTTCATACAATATCATGAAAGTTACCACTAATTTTATCATATTACTGATTCTTTCTCATCAAGGGAATGGCCTCTTGGTTATTAAGAGCCCGGGTATATTTCATGAGCACCGTGTTTCCATGAGGGAATTTCGACTTAAAGAGTGGTTCTCAATCTTTGCTATATATTAGAATCATCTGGGGCTCTTTAAAAAAATATAAGGTTCCACCAAAAACCTATTAATTCTAAGGGAGGGGTTGGGACCTAGCATCAAACTTTATAAAAGCTTCCTATGAAATTCTAATTATCATCCAGGGGTGTGAGTCACTGCAATAAAGTCATATTTCTATGCTTTCTCCTTGTACCTCATTTACTCATCCCCAAGTGAGAAATTTACCTGCCTTGTGAGCGTATAGAGTATAACATACATTGCTTCATGTCCCTCTATTGGGTGGAATTAATATTTTAAAAAGCAGTACACCATTTCTTACAAAGTCAAACATACACTTACTATGAGATCCAACAATCACACTTCTGGAAATTTCCTCAAGAGAATGTAAATGTAAGTCCACACAAATACTTGTAGAAAAATGTTTACAGCAGCATTATTCATAACAGCCAAAAACTGGAAACCCAAATGTCCAGCAACTGGTGAATGAATAAACAAACTGTGATCCATGCAATGTAATACAATTCAGCAATAAGAAGAATCAAACTACTAATACATGCAACAACATGGATGCTATATACTGTACAATTCCACTTATATAATATTCTAGAAGCAAAACTATAGGGACAGAAATCTGGTCAGGATTGCCCGGGTCTGCAAGTAAGGGTGGAAATGAGAGGAGATTGACTACAAAAGCATAGGAGGGAACCTTTTGGGATAAAGGAAATAGTCTATTATCTCGATTTTGATGGTGGTTATATGATTCTATATATTTATCCAAACTCATCCAACTACACATTGAAAATGATTAATTTTACCATATTCATATTGATTTTCAATTTTAGGGGAAAAAAAAACAGTACCCAACCTACAGGTTTTTCCTTTTTCTGCTCACACTATTGGGGCTCACAGAGCATGAGGCTACCATTCTGGGTATGTGAGTCTACTCTAAACACTCAAACTCTCCCTCAGGTGAGTTAACCCAAGGCCTAGAACTTGGGGGGTAGGAAGCCCAATGGTGGATCCGACTGCATTTTTCAATCCACTTTACAATAACAGGGCTGGTATGTCCATCTCCTGAATGACCCCTGAATCTACTTCTCAGATAGTTCTGAAAGGAGTAGGGGAGGAGGTAGAATTAATCATTACCCCAGTACCACCCTGATATGTGGCCATATTGATCAGGAAATCTTGGAAGATTAATACTACACTAGATGAAGACAACTGAAATAACACATGGAAAATGAAGGAAGATTCGAGGCCTTTGACTTCAGTACTTTTATGACTGTTGACCATAGTAGGCTACAACACGTTACATTTTGGCTGATATGTACAGACACAGGCAATTTTTACTGTAAGTTAGCAAGACGTTTTTTCTGGCAGACTTGGATCCAAGCAGGCTGACTGAATCGGACATTAGCTTTGCAGAAAAAAGTATTTTCACACCTGTAAGACTTAACAAAACTTCATTGTATAAGATTATTAGGTATTGGCAGAATAATTTTTGCTCCCTATAACCTATTTCTTAGAAAGGACAGTAGACTAGGGCTTAAAATTACAAAAGACAGTGAAGGGCACATAGACTGCAGAGGACTGGCCTTTTAATTGTAGGAGCTGAGCATTAACAGGTGGCAACAGTTCAGCAGACCCAGGTTCTATTCTTCCCCATCTTGTCTTGATCATCAACAGTTCTAGGACCAAAGAAAGAACTGAGTATAATCTCTTGAAATCGAGGCGCCTGGGTGGCTCAGTCGGTTAAGCGTCTGCCTTCAGCTCAGGTCATGATCCTAGGGGTCCTGGGATGGAGCCCCATGTCAGACTCGCTGCTCAGTGGGGAGTCTGCTTCTCCCTCTGCCCCTCCTCCTGCTCATGCTCTCCCTCTCTCTCTCACTCTTTCTCTCTCAAATAAATAAATAAAATCTTTTTTTTAATTTTTAAAAAATAAATAGATAAATCTCTTGAAATCATTTGGCTTGTCCACTGTAATTTGTTAATTTACATAAGTCCACCACAGCTTTTTTATTTTAGAGACTCAAATTTTGGCTTCAAATACAAACAAGAAAGTATCTTAATAGATAAACAAAAAGAATTGGAATGCAGTGCATGAATTTTGATGGTTCTAAAAATCAACTGTAAAAACCTACAAAAGACATTTTGGGGAAAATTTTTATATGGACTGGATATTAGGAAATTTGGTCCCTTTTTTTGGTGTGGTAATGCTCTTGTGGTTCTGTAAGTGACTATCCTCATTTTTATGTGATATATGATGATATATGCTTTCAGGCAGTACATAAAAGTATATATTTTTTCACACACATATATGCACTCATAAACACAAAAATACATAAATATATGTATTTATAAATGCACATAAATACATACAGATTAAATAAATACAATTAAGTAATATTGTTGAATGTAGGTATATGAGTGTTCATCATACTTCTTTCAACTTTTCCTTATATCTAAAACTTTTCATAATAAAAATTTAGAGAAGAATGTACGTATTCATCCTATAGGGGATATGTCATCTTCTTTTTTTTTTTTTAACATTTTATTTTATTTTATTTTTTAAAGATTTTATTTATTTATTTGACAGAGACAGAGACAGCAAGAGCAGGAACACAAGCAGGGTGAGTGGGAGAGGGAGAAGCAGGCTTCCTGCTGAGCCAGGAGCCCGATGTGGGACTCGATCCCAGGACCCTGGGATCATGACCTGAGCCGAAGGCAGTCGCTTAACCAACTGAGCCACCCAGGCGCCCGGGATATGTCATCTTCTTGGTATAGGTAGACAAAAAATTAAATTGTAAACCGAAGGTTAAAAATAATTTCAATGCAACAATGTTGATATACTTTATGTTTGGAACTATACAGTTAAAAATGGTTAAGATAGTTATTTTTACATGTATTTTACCACAATTGCTTTTCATTTTTCTAATTAAATTTTAAAACGAAAAAAAAAACTTTAAAGGCCTCTGCCTGGCACTCTGGGAATCAGTTTTGCCTAGAAAATAAGAGAACTAATGCATTGATTTTAAAGGATATGCTTCAGTTTTCCTAGCAGAGTCAGAATAGAGGGGAAAAAAACGAAAAATAAAAGAACAATAGTTGACCAAGTTAGACTCTAGAGGAAAAAAGAGAAGTCCTTAGGAGAAAGGGAAAGGCCCTAGAGAAAAAGCTAAATTGATATAAAAGTAAAATAAGAAATCTTCAAAGCCAAGCTAGAACACCAAAAAGAAAAAAGGATATATATTCCAATCTAACTGCCCATTAAAATTATACTATAAAACGAGAAGATGAATTGATACCAGAAGAGAGAGGATACCCAGGATACAAAGAAACCTATGGAGGAAGGGGCAAGGGCAAGGTATGGGAGAGAAGCTTGAAGTGAATTGTGTCCCCCCAAAATTCATATGTTGAGGTCTTAACCCCCAGTATCTCAGAATGTGACTTTATTTGGAAATAGGATCCTTGCAGATGCAATTTGTTAAAGTAAAATTAGGTTATACTGGATTAGGCTGGAACCCTAATGTAATGACCGGTATCATATTTGGACACAAACACACATAGAGAGAAGACAATGTAAAGAGACACAGGAAGAAGACCGCCATCTAAAAGCCGGAGACAGAGGGTTGGAACGGCTTCTTCCTGCACAGCCTCAGAAGGAAGCAGCCCTGCCAACACTCTGATTTAAGACTTCTATCCTCCAGAACTGTGAGAGAATAAATTTCTGTTGTTTAAACCATACCAGGTCGTTATAGAATATGCGGGCAGATTGGAGAGGGAAGACTGAGACAGCCAGGGCAGAATTCTTAAAACCTACTGAGTCAGTTTCAAGATGACATGGCTATTTTAAGAAGAGACACAGTATTGCTTATATCCTGAGGAAACAAGCCTAGGAGTTTTATAGTTAGGACTTTAAGATGCACAAAAAATGAGACATGCTAAGGGGGAGCCAAGCAAGACAATCATATATTGAGTCTAGGCCTGGACAGGTGCTAGTATCATGGAAGACTATCTCCTAGATGGAATTATACACTTTTAAGAAGTTGAAGGCAGGGGCCCTGGGTGGCTCAGTTGTTAAGCATCTGCCTTCGGCTCAGGTCATGATCCCAAGGTCCTGGGATTGAGCCCCGCATTGGGCTCCCTGCTCAGTGGGAAGCCTGCTTCTCCCACTCCCCCTGCTTGTATTCCCTCTCTCGCTGTGTCTCTGTCAAATAAATAAATAAAATCTTAAAAAAAAAAAAAAAAAGAAGAAGTTGAAGGCAGACAAGATGCCTGTCGACAATGAATGTTTCAGGCAAAGCCGAACTCCTTAATTTCATCTCTCTCGTTATGAAGAAAGCCACAGTAAAAAAAAAATCTAGGAGAGTATGTTAGGAAAAGAGATGACTAGTCCAGGAAAAAGAGAAAAAAAAAAAAAAGTAAAAAGACAGGTAAAGAAGGAAGTGGTTTTGTTCCAGAAGTTAGTCAAGTCCAGAAAAAAAGTCAAAGAACAGGAAAAGCAAGGTCCAAGATAGAACCCACTGTAGAAGTATTGATTTTCACTGGGCCCCTAGGAATACATCAGAGACCTTAACAAGAGTTTCAAGGCAGGGATTGGCTGAAGGAGGCAAAACTCATATGCCTACGCTAATAGTCAGCCAACTTCCTGTAAAGGGCCAGCTAATAAATATTTTAGTCTTTGTAGGCCATATAGCCTCAGTTGCCACTATTCACTCTGCCATGGCATGTGGAAGAAGCCATAGGCAACTCAGAAACGAATCAGCATGGTTGTACTGCTATAAAACTTTAAATGTGGACATCAAAATTGGATTTCATGTAATTTTCATGTATCACAAAATATATATTTTTTTAAGATTTTATTTATTTATTTGACAGAGAGATAGAGAGCACAAGTAGGCAGAGCGGCAGACAGAGGGAGAGGGAGAAGCAGACTCCCCACTGAGCAGGGAGCCCAATGCAGGGCTCAATCCCAGGACCCCGGGACCACGACCCGAGCCAAAGACAGATGCCCCACCGACTGAGCCACCCAGGCCCCCCGCAAAATTATTCTTTTGATTTTTTCAACCATTTAAAATGTAAAGAACATTATATTTATTAATGCATGCAATAAATTAATATGTTCAAATATAAATATAAATTTATATTTTACCATATAAAAAATGAGGCAGTGGGTTGGACTCTGCCTGCAGACCATAGTGTGCAGACCCCTAGCCAACGCAATCCCAAAGCAAGAGCCCAAGAAAACAGCCATTGTAGTAAAGGATTAGAAATGCCTCTCACCAAAAAAAGTGGAAGCAATGCCTTACAGAACTCACATACAGTTCTACCCTAGTGTAGCAGACACATGGGCCTCAAAAGGCAGATGGAACTAAGAAGATTTTGAATATGTTGAACAGGAAAGAAAGATACCTCATATAATTATCTGGGCATGTCACCTTTGTAAATTTCTAAATTTTACGAAAGCTATTCCCTGAGACAGGATGCATTATGCATAGATAAATTTTCCCCAAGATGCGGCAAAACACATCTATGGCCTTGTGCCATACTTAACCCATAATTAATCTCTTGAGGAAGATTCTCCTGAGTTTCTATTTATTGGCCATGGTCTCCAAGCAACTGGCACAGGCTGACTGATATCCTAGTGAAGCTAAGACTAGAATGACTCTCTCTTTGCACATGTGTGTTTCCACTGTCTCTCTCCCTCCTTCAAATACTACTGACCGGTCAGGAACACATCAAGTTCAGGGTTCAAGGAAATCATCTTGCTTATAATAACTACTCAAGAGATAAGGGGTTTGACTATGTTTTAAATTTTTTTCTTGATAATTGTACTTATATGTGACCTAGTCATATTTTAGACTCCTTAAAAAATGGGGCTTTTGAAAGACTTTAGGTTGAATTAATTAAGTTTCAGTATTCCTGAAAGTGTATCAGTCAGTATGAACTAGATTATTATGTAGTAACAAGCAATTCCAAAACATAGTTTTGATAATAGTGACAGTTTATTTTTCAGTCCATACTGCATGTCTATTACAGGTCAGCAAGGGGATTCTGCTTATCATAATAAATCAGGGACCTCATCTGTTGCATGTTCCATCTCAACCCAATACTTCCGCAAGTGCCAGGGCAGAAGTATAGAGCTAAGCAAAGCGCATGCTGGCTCATAAATTTTTCCACCAGGAGGTAATATATCATTTCAACTCACGTTTCACTGGTCAATGAGAGTCATATGACAAGGCCTAATTTCAAAGGCTGTTGCAAAGTAAAATGCAATCATGGTCCATGAAAGAGCAAATATTTAGTTTACAGTGCTGATAACTCTCACACGAAACAATATCCATTCCAGTGGGAAAATGCCAAAGCTGCCAATTGTAAGGAAATTGAAATTGATTCTACCCAGAGTCTGAGTGAGACCCCTCAAATTGAGCAGGATGACAAGTTAGTAAGAGCCCTAATTTCTTTGTACTTAAATTTATATAAAGGAAAGAAACTTTAGTTATTGGACTTTTCATTTGGGGATGTTTTCTATTGCTAATACATTATTTGAAAATTTTTATGCTGTCATCCTTGCTTACTGCCTGACTTCTGATATTCTCTGACTAACATAGCTGGGCATAAATTGAAATAAAAAATAGAATGGGGACTTATTTTCAGCCAAGAATGCAGAGCAGCCATGCTGATCATTTAATTCAGGCTCCTCTTCTGTCCCATTTCAGAGCACTTCTCATGGCAAAAGATAATCCACAGAGGAGATGTGGTTGGTATTAGAAGTGTGGTTGCAGGAAGGAAGAAGCAGGACCATCTGGAGAAATTGACCATCTCCTCGATCAAGGAAATTTGCCATATTGGACATGGAAAACACTAAGAACTAAGATCAAAAATCTGAGGACTGGGGTGCCTGGGTGGCTCAGTCAGTTGGGCATCCAACTCTTGATTTTGGGACAGGTCATGATCTCAGGGTCCTAGGATAGGGCCCCACATCGGGCTCCACGCTCAGCGGGGAGTCTGCTTGAGATGTTTTCTCTCCCTCTCCCCCTCCCACCACGATCTCTCTCCTTCTCTCTCTCTCTCAAATAAATAAATAAAATCTTTAAAAAAAAAAAAAACTGAGGACTATCAGAGAAAGGTATTAGTCCTACAGGTGAGTTGTCCTAAATTTGAGTCTTGGAGAGATATTGGAAAACCTGATAGTTGCCATGGATCTAGGCTACAATCCCCAGTTGAGCATTATTAATTATAAGGCTGATTTTTTTTTTTTAAATCTCCATCTAACTACTGCATTTACTTCTCAAGTGGTTTGAAAGTTGGAAGAGGAAAAGGTATGATTAAAACCAGAACTGGGTGTTATACACAAATGATGACTCACTAAATTCTACCCTGAAATTAATAATACACGATATGTTAACTAACTTGAATTTAAATTTAAAAAAAAAAAGAAAGAAAGAAAGAGAAAGAAAACCCAGAACAGAGACATTTAGAAAACCTTAAAGCAGAACATTCCTTTCAAATATATCTAACTTTTCTTTCTGTGCTCAGACTGTGGCAATGTTAGCAGGCATGACCTCAACATGCAGAACGAGGCCCGTGGACCTGTCCCTGCTGCAGAAATGCTCTGCCACCAACCACATTCATGGGCACCAAGGACCACACATCCATCCAGATGGACAGGGCTGAGGTTGACAAGATGCCAGGCAGGTTCAATGACCATTTTTTTTTTTTTAAGATTTTATTTATTTATTTGACAGAGAGAGAGTGAGAGAGATCACGAGCAGGAAGAAAGGGTAGAGGGAGAAGCAGACTCCCTGCTGAGCAGGGAGCCCAATGCGGGATTCGATCCCAGGACCTTGGGATCATGACCCAAGCCGAAGGCAGATGCTTAACCGACTGAGCCACCCAGGCGCCCCCAATGGCCAATTTTAAAACCTTCGCTATCTGTGGGGCCATTAAAAGACTGGGTGAGTCTGATGACTTCATCCTCCAACTGGCCAAGGCCCACAGCATTGCTTCCTGGAGAGGATCACGGATGTAGAATATTTGCTATAAATAAATAGCAAACCCCCCACACAAAAAAACAAAAGACAAAAACTAAATATAATCTTAGAACCTGAAAATGTAAAACAGATAAAAATGGAATTATTTTAGTGAAAGTAGAGAAAATGAAGTTATGAAGCCCATCTACTCAGGTGCCCCTCACTTTCCGTGGGTCCTCTGAGTGTTCCTCAGACCACAGCTTGAAAATCACTGCAGGAAAGGAAAGGAAAAGGGAAAGGGAAGGAAATCACTGCCTTAAAGAATTAGAATCAGGGAGCCTGGGTGCTCAATCGGTTAAGCATCTGCCTTCAGCTCAGGTCATGATCCCAGGGTCTGGGATTGAGCCCCACATTGGGCTCCCCTCTCAATGGGGAGTCTGCTTCTCCCTCTCCCTCTACCCCTCCTCTTGCTCATGCTCTCTCTCTCTCTCAAATAAATAAAATCTTTAAAAAAAAAAAAAAAAGGAAAGAAAGAAAAGAATTAGAATCACTAGGCTTTTGATGCATAGGATGAACTGGCCATTTTTAATGGTGGTGAAACCATCAGAGAAGCCTAATACCTACCTTACGCCATAAAAAAACACTCCTGGGGGTGCCTGGGTGGTTCAGTCATTAAGCATCTGCCTTTGGCTCAGGTCATGTTCCCAGGGTCCTGGGATGGAGCCCTGCATCAGGCTCCCTGTTCAGCAGGAAGCCTGCTTCTCCCTCTCCCACTCCCTCTGCTTGTGTTCCCTCTCTGGATGTCTCTCTCTGTGTGTCAAATAAATAAAATCCTTAAAAAAAAAAAAAGACAAAAACAAACAAATAAACAAAAAACACTCCTGACCTCTCCTTCCAGAGTATCCACAAAAAGGAGGACTCTCCTTTTCCACACTGACTATAGTGGGTACACTCCTGAAGTTTAATATGTATAAGAATTAGCTGGGATTTCTGTTTTCAATACAGATTCCTGGGCCCGGCTCACAGAGATATTATTCACTGTTTCTAGGGAGGCTCTTAAGAAACTACTTTCAACAACATCCAAGTAAATCTGGTCAGGTGTCCTGAGGACAACACTTTAAGAAACACAGACCCAAAGACAGAAAACATGAAAAGAAAAATGATTGGAGAACATATTAAAAGCATCCATTGGCCTACATCATGAAGGGCCTTGAATGCCAAGTGAAGACATTTGAACTTTAATTAACTGCAGGGAGCTATTGAAGTGATTTGAGCAGTAGAGTAACAAGAGACAAATTTTAAGAAAGTTAGTCTGGAAGCAGGATGTGAAATCAGCAAAATAGGGGAAAAATATATTAGGAGGTTATTTTAAGTGTCTAAGAAAGAATATAAGGAGTTTCTGGATTTGAACAGTTATAGTGAGAAATGAAGACAAAGGAACAGGTAATGGCCCATGTTATGGACTGCATGTTTGTGTCCCCCCAAAACTCATACTTGAAGCCTAACCTTCAACATGATGGTACTGGGAGATGGGACTTCGGGAAGGTAATAAGGGTTAGATGAGATTCTGAGGGTGGGGACTCATGATGGGATTAGTGCCTTCATAAGAAGAGACACCAGAGAGCTTTCTCTCTCTCTCTCTCTCTCTCTCCCATGTGAGAACACAGCAAAAAGGTGGCCATCGGCAAGCCAGGAAGACAGCCTACATCCGGACCTGACCCTCCATGTTGGCATCTTGTCTTTGACTCGCCAGCCTTCAGAACCATAAGAAATAAATTTCTGTTGTTTAAGCAATCCAGTCTATGGTATTTGGGTATGGAAGCCTGAGCTGACTGACAGTTTACAAAGAATCAATATGATTGGGCAGGTACAAATTGGAAATCAAGAGAAAAATGGATTCAAATATGAGCCAGGGTTTCCCAACTAACTGGAATGCAAGATGGTTGTTCCTTTAACAAAAGGGAAGAGATGGACCCACACTGATCATTGTGCTCGCCCTGACTCAGGGCTTGCAAAAGGGGTAAAGGACAGTCTTCAGGGACCACATAATCACTCCAGCCACAACTGGTTAGCCTGGTATCAACATCTGACCCAGAGGCAGCCAACCTACAGGTTGATCAGGGACCTCTGAGCAGCCCTGGTTCAAAAAATCTGCTCCCAGGGCCACCTGGGTGGCTCCATTAGTTAAGCAACTGCCTTCGGCTCAGGTCATGATCCTGCAATCCCAGGATCAAGCCCCACATCGGGCTCCCTGCTCGGCGGGGAGTCTGCTTCTCCCTCTGACCTCTCCCCTCTCATGCTCTCTCACACCATAAATAAATAAAATCTTTAAAAAAAAAAAAAAAAAAACCTGCTCCCCACCAATCAAATTACTTGTCTCACAAGTCTGGGGAGGAAAAAACCCACCTACATACAAGGAAATGAGGCTGTTACATGTAGCTGACCCTGAAAAGATACCAAGAAGAGTCATAAACTTAAGAAGAACCATAAAGCACAAGCAAAATGAATACACTAAAGCTGTGAGACAGAGGGAAAACCTAAGCCAGCAGTTACGACAGAAGGAAGCAAGACATGCAGAAAGTGAGGTCCATTAAGAATGAATCACTAGGGGCGCCTGGGTGGCTCAGTTGGTTAAGCGACTGCCTTCTGCTCAGGTCATGATCCTGGAGTCCCAGGATCGAGTCCCGCATCGGGCTCCCTGCTCGGCAGGGAGTCTGCTTCTCCCTCTGACCCTCCTCCCTCTCATGCTCTCTGTCTCTCATTCTCTCTCTCTCAAATAAATAAATAAAATCTTAAAAAAAAAAAAAGAATGAATCACTGGGGGGGGGGCTCAGTCGGTTATGCGTCTGCCTTGGGCTTGGGTCATGATCCCAGGGTGCTGGGCTCACTTGGGGAGCCTGCTTCTCCCTCTCCCTCTCTGCTGCCCCTGCGTGTGCGCTCTCTCTCTCTCTCCCTCCCTCCCTCTCTCTCTCACTCTCTCTGTCAAATAAATAAAATCTTGAAAGAAAAAAAAAATGAATCACTAGAGTAGAAATACCAATAGCTACAGCTGAGGTCCTTCACTGGGTGTTTTGGGATTCCTTCCTTGCTTAGCACATAGTAAGCACTCAAGAAACAGGTCCTTTGAAAATTTAAAACAAATGCCATTCATGCCTTGTCCCATCCTCCAGTCCCTGCTCTTCTTGAAGCCTTGATGTTTGCTTTGCCAGGTTCCCATGTGCATTCTCCTCGCAGCAGACCCCTCATTGCTTGGCACCCTAAACGAGAATTTGTTCACACCCAAGCAAGAGGGTGACTGAGCAGAAACTTACTGTATTCAGGGTATTTCCAGAAAATTGAGGGGTAGAGGATGAAACTGCTGGAAATATAGAACTGAATGAAGCTCAGGGGAGAGGCCAAAGCACGTGTGGATTTGAAGGTCACGCCTCTGAAAGCATTACATTAAGACTAGCTAGCTTGACAAAGCAGATCACACAGATCAAGTAGAGAGACAAGCATAAGTCCTGAGGAAATCCCTCACTTCGAGGAGAAAAGTCAGAGGAGGCAAAAGACACAGAATCCATATTTTCGAAGGTCTCAGCTGATTTTGCGTCAGGCTCATACATGATCATTTGCACTGACCGTTTGAACACGGCTGCTTTTATCCTTCACAAAGCGAGTTTAGTGAGAGACCTCTTTGCCTTGGCTTTGTTTTCACGTAGAGGGACAGTAGCAAGAGTTAATAGTCCTGGCTTCTTGCCCACCGCCTTCCACCTCCCCAGGAGAGGAGGAATGACTTTACCGAATTGATGAACAGGTGACAGGAACAGCTATAAAGAAACCTTAGTGAGGCACTCTGAGCAAATTGGATTGGGAATGACAGATGAGCAAACCCGTTAGGCTCTGACTTAGCCACATTCTCAAGTCTCCGCTCTTCAATCATAAATCTAGAGAGATCTCTGTCTTTTGGACCCATGTGCCAATCTCTCAATTGGTTTTGAAATTTGGGCAGGGCAAGGAAAGGTGTTTTAATTATCGCAGACTCGTTAGTGAGAAAGCAGACTCTGAGACAACAGCATGCAGGGAGTTGGTTGGAGAGTGCTCTCAAGAATCAACAGGTGGAGTAAGGGAAGGAAGCACTTGAAAAAAATGTGTATTCTGTTATTTTACGATGGAATGTCCTGAATATATCTGTTAAATCCAAAAAAAAAAAAAAAGAAGCAGGCTTACAGGAGAAGTCAGGCCCTCATGCCTCTGTGGGCTGCCAGATTTAGCAAATAAACACAGTTAACTTTGAATTTGAGATAAACAGCAAAACGAATTTTAGCAGCAAGATGTCCCCTGCAATATTTAAGGCATACTGATTCTAAAAAATTGTTGTTTATCTAAAACTGAAAGTTAACTGGGCATCGGTATTTATTTTATCTGGCAATTCTAAGGCCTCATCAGCCAGCCAGCATGGAGCTCTGAAGCTAGGAAAGCCCTTTCAACCTGTTTTGAGTTGGGCAAGGAAGCTAGGATTCTATAGCCCCACACAGGCCTGTCATTGGACACAGCTGCTCCTGGGAAGGGCGCAGAAGCTCGAGCAAGGTGGTTCTTTCCAGCCACGGGCAATTCCTGGAAAGGGTTGGCAGCTGAAAAGTGTCAGCCAACTATAATCCAAGCAGCTGGGGGGATAAGTCCTTCGGTCCTGAGAGGGGACCAGGGTGGTACAACACAGCTACCATGACCTACATCTCTCTCCTCCTGAAAGCCCTCTAACAATGATACATGATTTATTCAGTCCCTTCTGTGTTTTCAGCCATGAGTGAGGGCCCTCGAGGCACTTCTTTTATTGAAAACTGTCAGTTGATGAGAGAGAAGCCAATCTAAATATTTGGCGAGTGAGTTCTCAATTTTTTATATTGAGATTCTCATGCTTTTCCTTGGTCTTTTGAGATGGGTAGGCCATGTCACAGTTTTTTTTTCAAAAATAGTTTCTTGAAGACGCATATTCTATACCCATCCCAAATAGAAAATTTACAATAAGTTAGGAAAAAAAGATGCTTCCTTAAATTGAAAAGGGATTTCCACCCAAAAACCTAAAACAATTCTTTTTTTTTTTTAATTTGGCTCTATTTTTTTTCACTTAACATTTTATTATGGAAATTTCAAACATATACACACAGAAAGAATAATGATCTCTGTGTACCTATCACTCATCTTCAACAGTTATCAACATTTTGCCAATTTCCAAATATCATTCTGAAAAGTAAAATATCTGTAAACTATTCTGAAGAGTTAAATACCACATCTCCATAAAAGTCAGGAACAAGATAAAATGATGCCTACTTTTATGGTCAATAATTTTGCCCTAGAGTTACTGGTCAATACAAAAAGATCAGAAAAAAAGAAATAAATATGAAATACTTATAAATATACTAGCAAGGTAGATATATACTCAGAAAATCCATGGCAATCACACAATATTTCTATGGACTAATTATAATTTTCAGAAAGGTAGAAACAAGATTAACATATAAAAATCTACAGCTTTTCCTAATCAGCAACAACTAATTTGAAAATGTAATAGAGAAGAGCACTATAATTCAATTCCAATGAAACCCTGCATTACATAAAAAAACTTAAAAGTATGAAATGTATTGAAGATAACTATATAATTTTAATGAAAGCCTTAAAAGATATTCCTAGATAAAAAGGTTCAATATTATACAGATATTAATGCTCCCCAAATTAAATAATACATGTGATGCAATTTTAATCAAAATTCCAACAGGTTATTTTACAGAACTGGCAAACTAATTCTAAAGTTCATCTATGAGATGTGCCAAAAAAGTCAAGATTCTTTAGAAAAAGAACAAAAAAAAGGACTTATTTTACCAGATATCAACATGTACCTTAAAGTCACAACATTTAAAATAATGTGCTTTGTGGAAAATAGGCAAATAGATCAATAGAATAGGATTAAAAGTCCAGAAAATATATATATATATATACATACATATGATCTTAGTTTATGATAAATGAGGCATTTAAAACCAGTCAGGAAATGACAGAGTATTTAATAAATGGTGTTAGAAGGAAAAAATTAAAATTAAATGCCTTCTTCATGCTACACTTTAAAATAAATTCCAGTTGTATTTAAAATGTAAATTTTTTAAAGGATAAAAAATGGGAAAATATAATCTTGGGGGAAGAAAGCTATTTTGATAAAACATAAAACTCAGAACATTACGGGCATGGCAGAAGACATATAAAGAAAGTCACTTAACTACAGAGAAGAGGGGCACCTGGGTGGCTCAGTTGGTTGGGTGTCTGCCTTCGGCCCAGGTCATGATCCCAGGATCCTGGGATTGAGCCCCACATCGAGCCCCACATCGGGCTCCCTGCTCAATGGAGAACCTGCTTCTGCCTCTCCCTCTGTCTGCCACTCCCCCCTCTTGTGCTCCCTCTCTCTCTCTGTCAAGTGGATGAATGAAATCTTAAAAAAAAAAAAAAACTACAGGGAACAACTTTTTCCGGGGGAGGGGGATGGGTGAAATAGGTGATGGGACTTAAAGAATACACTTATGATGAGCACTGAGTAATGTATAAAGTTGTTAAATCGCTATATCGTACACCTAAAACTAATATAATCCTGTATGTTAACTATACTGGAATTAAAATAAAATAAATAAATCAAATCAAATAGAAAGTCAAAAAGCAAGTGAATTATGACAGACAATATTGTAACTGATATAACAAAATTTTATACCTCATTTTTTATGACATATACACATAAATCTCATTTTATCTGAATTATCTAAACATAGATTAATATTTTATATACACATACATTTATATTTAAAAAAACCTATCAATCAATAGGAAACAACCCAATAGATAACTGAGGTCTATCCCCACGGGGCTTTTCCTGTAGACTCACATCACTGAAAATGCCTCCTAGAGTAACGATGTGGTTTTGCTTTCCTCACAGAACTGTTAGATCTGTGGGAAAGAACTACAAGACAGAGTTGCTAAAAGTATGAAAGGCCAAATGTTTAAATATTGTGACCTAAGCTATTGGCATATCCCACAGTCTGTACTATTCTTGGGGGTGATAACTGGGGAGGGAATATGATTTGAATTCATTCATGTTTCGAGGGTGTTTGAAATGTAGAACCATACAGATGCATTTACTCTGACCCTAAAAGTGGCCCTAAAGCAAATCACGTGAAGAGATTAGATCTCAAAGATGCCAGGTGGGGAAATGTTTGAAGTATGTCATCAGTATGTCCATAGTCAAGTGGAGATAAAAGAGGCCCAACTAAAACGATTATTGACTGAACACAGCACAACTGTGAATTAACCATAGGTTCTTTTCAAAAGACCTATCTGGAAGATAAACCCTGACTCAAGCTTTAGAGGAACTGCTGTGAACTTGATGGGCAGTGGAAGGAATCACGACATGTAAAATTCCTTAAATAAAAATGTATTGACTTTAAATAATTTTGTCTAACGTTACACATAATTTTGAAAAACACTTTACACTGTACAAAAAGGAAATGCAATAGAAATCTAACATCCAATTTAAAATGACCCAACTGAAAAACAAGTAAAGAATAAAAACAATTTGCAGACAAGATACAGATGTTCAAAAGCTCATATGGAATATTGTCCGCATGAATAAGTTTAGTCAATAAAATAATGAGACATCAGTTTTTGACCATCACCCTGTCAGAAAACATAAAGGGCTTGCCATTTTACCCTGCTTGCAAGCTAACAAGTTAGCTTATTACCACAGGGTTAATACACATTCTGACAGAAGAATATAAGACCCCCTAAAAATAAAAAGGTACTCTGATCAGCTAATACATGTATAAAATCTGTTTGGTACTTATGTTCCTATTTTAAGCAATTAATTAACATTCCAGCATATGCATCAGTCTCTTAGAGGTTTGGTTAGTATGAATCAATTGCCAAGTATATGCTCAACTCTGAATATTGATTAACTAATACAGTAAAACCCTTGAACTTTCAAGTCTAGGAACGGAGTCAGGACCCATAGTGATTAGATCAAGGTATGGTCAACCTGCTGGACAGCAGACTTTCCCAAAGACATCTATTTCTCTGACCCCTTGTGCACCTTCATCAAACCAAACATTTTCAGCTGTTCCTCTCTTGAGATCATTTTCAACCCCTGTCATTATCATAGTCATTTTCAGTTTGTTAGTACCCGTTAAAAAGTATCACCCAGACTTGACCACCCCACTATAGATGCAATCTGAACAGCACAGAACACAGCATACGTACTGGACCCTATTTTTGCATGAATGTACTCTAAGTATGAACTGGCTTTTTCTCCAGCTGCTGTACTTGCAGAACCTTCTTCAAGCTTGTCTTTAACCCCGACTCCCAGGTCTTTTTCACATGTGGAAGGAAACAGATGAGAGCTTGCATTGTGGAATCAGACTTCATAAGTTTGAATTCTTGCTCTGCTGAGTGTAATGTTGGGAAAGTTACTTAATGTCTCTAAACCTTAATTTTCCTACCTGTAAAATAGGAGTGATAATAAGAATACCTACCTCAAAGTGTTGTTGTGAGGATTAGGTAAGTTACCTCCGAAGAAACACTTGGTTCCCACAGTGTATTGGATAGACAACATTTTACTTAATTCCCACAGGAATGCTGTGATCTATATATTACTGCACCCACTTTACAGATGGGAAATCTGAGGTTCATGGAGTCTAAGTAGTGGGTCAAATAGTTGCTAAGTAGCATAGCCAGGGCTGTAATAAGACCTGCCTGACTCCAAAGACCAAGTTCTATCTCTTGCACAATGTAGGGGCATTCTTCCCCTTCCTGTATTTCTACATTTTTTTAAGCCTTCACACAGTATAATGAGGAGGTTAAGAGTGCAGCCTCCCAAGGCTGACTGCCTTGTTTGATGATCTTGAACAACTTAATCTTTATGTCACTTTATGAGATAAGTTACTTAACTTCTCCATGCCTCAGTTTTCCCATCTGTAAAATAAGAATTTTAATAGCAATACCTACCTCAGAGATTTCAGGACTGATTAAATGAGATAACCATTGAATACAGTGTCTACCCATTGGCTAGCACATTAAAAGATGCTAGCTGTATAATTCCCATTCCAATTCACCTTACTGGTTCCAGCCAAGTCTGCTTAGGAAACCATCCTGGAGTATTTCTAGGGATTTGCATCAAATTTACAAAAGATCTCTGAACTTTCTTAAATACATTTTCCTGTATCTAAGATATGTCAGATTCCATCTAGAGTTCTTTTCCTCATTTTTATGAATTCCAGGATTATAGGGTTGAAAAGAGGGAGAAATAAAGGCCATCATAACTCATAAAAAGCATAAGACGCAGAAATAACAGAAAGTTGACCAGCTATGACTCATCAAGGCTGACTCGAGTCAGTTCCTACCTCTATACCACAATTCACTTCCCATATTGCTCAGCCCTATTTGTCTATCGCCCGCAACTCACTTTTGAGGGCACTGATTCCAAAATGTTCTTTTATGTATCAACCCAGCTGCCAGGAGCTCCCCCACCCCCACACTTAACGAAATTGGCTTGGATAACCGAGCTTTCAGTATTTTAAGGCTGAAGGAAAAGGAACTCAGAATCCCTACGTAAGCTTTGTAAGATATTTATTACTTGCCCCATTTTGCTGCTGAGGGAGGCGGGGCTTCTTGAGGCCATTATTTGTATTTTACCCAAAGTCACAGAGTTAATTAGGGGTGGAGATGCGAGTTGACCCGGACCTCCCACAATGCCACCCCAGATGGAAGTAGCCCATGGGCAGCAACAGTAATGGCTCCCAAACTGGTCCTCCATCCACATGCTACCCACCTCAGCTTTGCAATATCTTCCTGCCTCCTAAATTTTACTTTTTTTTTAATCAGTGCATGTTTTGCTACCTAAATAAATTTAGAGAATACTAGTCTGAACAGTAACAGCTGTGAAATCACAGGCTTTATATACTGTGCATATATTATGTAATACATCTTTTAAAGAGTCTTCATTTCCTAAGGCTGCCATAACAAATTATGACAAAATGGATGGGTTCAAACAACAAAAATTTATTCTCTCATAGTTCGGGAGACCAGAAGGTCAAAATAAATGTGTCATTATGGTTGGTTACTTCTGCAGTTTCTGAGGGAGAAACTGTCCCACACCCCTCTCCTAGCTTCTTGATGTTCCTTGGCTTGTAGACACATCACTCCAACCTCTATCTTCATATTCACATAACCATTTTCTCTATATGTCTGTATCCAAATCTCCTTCTCCTTTCTCTTATAAAGATACCAGTCATTGGATTCAAGGCCCACCCTAAACCTAGGATTACTTCATCTCAAGATCCTTAATTAGCAATAAAAAAAAAAAATCCTTAATTAGCTACATCTGCAAAGATCTTATTTCCAAATGAGGTCACACTCTGAGGTTCTGGGTAAACACAAATTTTGAGAAAGACACTATTGGACCCACTACAACAAGTAAATAATAATTATAATTTTTTTGAAAGTTTATCCATGTACCACCTAAAATCATCTTGCATCTTGCTGGTGGTTTGCAAACCACTCTATGGAGACCTTGGTGCATACATTTGGAGGCCCTTGGGCACCTCTCTTAGTTTTTTTTTTTTTTCAAAAGATTTTATTGATTTATTTGACAAAGAGAGAGATAGCGAGAGAGAGAACACAAGCAGGGGGAGTGGGAGAGGGAGAAGCAGGCTTCCCGCCTCAGCAGGGAGCCCGATGTGGGGCTCGATCCCAGGACCCTGGGATCATGACCTGAGCCCAAGGCAGATGCTTAATGACTGAGCCACCCAGGTGCCCCACCTCTCCTAGTTTTAAAAGCAGGAAATTTTACAGTCAAAATGGTTGCATTTCCTTTACTACATTTGAACCAATGTATGTTTCGGTATATCAAGATATTCCCCTACATAGAGCTGATTGTCTGGTTTTGAGAACTCAGGAAATGTTATTAATAATAGGTTGTTTCAAGTGCTATTTCAAGAAGGTAGATGTAGCTTACTGCATGATTCATTGTTTTCTGAAATTAGTAGCTGGGCACATACAGGTCTCTGTGGGATTGTATTTGGAGATTTATTAAGTCTTCTCTTCTCTCCATAGAGACAACCAAAGACTCTTAAGGTGGATTTGCAATTTAAAAGAGGCCATTAGGTAACACTGGATACTGTGAAACTTCATTTTGTGCAGGAAGACAGGCTGCCTGAGAACACTGTAAGCAGGAACCCAGAGTAAGCCCAAATTTTCAGTCCAGAGAAGAAGGATGGAAAGGAGAATTTATTCTCAGCAGCCTTTATGGACCTAGATTTCCATGTGAATCACAGGTTGAATAAACTTGGGTTTTTCCATTTGAGATAATGTGCACAGACATCAGCTCTTTCTAAAAAGTATGCACTGGATAATGAAAATTAAAGATCTCCGGAAAGCTTTTTTTATTGATCGCTTCTTTTTTTTTTTTTTTTAAGATTTTATTTATTTGACAGAGAGAGAGAGACAGCAAGAGAGGGAACACAAGCAGGGGGAGTGGGAGAGAGCAGGCCTCCCACGGAGCAGGGAGACCGACGTGGGGCTCAATCCCAGGACCCCGGGATCTCAACCCAAGCCGAAGGCAGACACTTAACGACTGAGCCACCCAGGCGCCCCGATCACTTCTTATTTTTAATTTAGATCCTTTTTTGCTCCAAAGTATTAAAAATTACCATTTACCAAAAACATAAGAGGTGAAACTCTCTTCAATGAAAAATTATCAGATGGTGAAGATCTATTATTACAAGGGCTCCATGCAAAATATTATAAAAGATGCATAAGAGCAGATGCTATTCCTGGAAACATCTAAATAAGCACATTTCCATAAACACATATGGTATAGGAGCTTCCATATACATACCTTAGTGTTTATACCAAGTTAAATAATTCAGGATGGTATAACCAGCTTACAGAAATGTGATAAAAACACTTCAAATAAATTGGGTTGTGGCCATGACAAATAACCTAAACAAAAGAAACAACAACAACAAAACCCACTTACACAAGAGGAGGTGGAGAAGGTCCCAAAACTGAAATGTTCAGTATTTGCTGGCAAAAACTCAAAGTACAAGATGTTACTAATCCATACATTGTATTTCCACCAACAAATATATCTCTTTTTTTTTCAAGTTTGCATTTTTTTTTTTAAAGATTTTATTTATTTGACAGAAAGAGACACAGCGAGAGAGGGAACACAAGCAGGGGGAGTGGGAGAGGGAGAAGCAGTCTTCCCTGGGAGCAGGGAGCCCAATGCGGGGCTTGATCCCAGGACCCTGGGACCATGACCTGAGCCGAAGGCAGGCGCTTAACGACTGAGCCACCCAGGCGCCCCCAAGTTTGCATTTTTAATAACATAAATTACCAACAAGGTCCTGACCTAGTAATCAAAAATTAAATAAAACCTCAAAATCTAAAAACAAGAAACAGGCTAAATCACACACTAATTTGACCAAACTAATCCTGGAATATTTCCCAAATGAAACAGTAAGCACAACTATTACATTCCATGTTTCAGAGAAGAGGCATTAAGGATTCATGCCATAAGTTTATTTACAAACATATTGAGTATGTTGGAAACAAGAGTTTGATCTATTTTTCAAAGAGCCTACACCTCTTAAAATGTTCCTTTTCACATGTTTGATGGATTAATTAAAACATCCTTATTTCTTAAGCAGCTGATGTCTTACTATAAAAAAAAAGGTGGAGCAAATCCAGATCCAAAGTACAAAGTCATGGTAAGTAGTAATCGCCACTTGTTTTCCACTGAAAATGGCAAATTCTTCCCTGGGCCTTCCTCATAGTGGCTCCTACAGACCACAGAGGTTGTGAACCTCCGGATGCTCTGTCCCAACATGGCGCTGTTGGAAGTTCTGCGAAAGGGGCAGAGCCCTGAGACCATAGAAATGGCAGCATCACCAAGTCCTCCTCTTCTCACAACCTTGTTCCTCAGCCCACCAACAAATATATCTTAAAGAAGCAACACAAATTTTCACATATAAATGGGTATTGGCCTTCAAACAGAACTTGCCACTATATGACTCAATATCACCCAACACTATCACCAACATAGAGAGCTCTGTGAAACTTCTTTGCAGAATTTCCTTAGAGACTGACCACTCACCTCAAAAGAAAAATGTGTTCTTTTACTTTTTAATCATTCCCAGATTTTCATGGAATTGCCAAATGAATAGGAAGGCTTTGGAGGGTCAAGGACAAGTATCTCCAAATGAAAATACTGCCTTGCCAGAAATGTACATTTTTTAAAGATTTATTTATTTATTTTAGAAAGAGAGAGAGAGCACATGCATGTGGGGGGGGGGGGTGGGAGGGGCAGGGGAGAGGGAGAGAGAAACTCAGGCGGACTCCACGCTGACTGCTCAATCTCACAACCCAGAGATCATAACCTGAGCCAAAACCAGAGTCAGCCGCTTAACCAACTGCACCACCCAGGCGCCCCACATGTACATTTTTTTAAAGTTTATCTCTACACCCAACGTGGGGCTCAAAGTCACAACCCCAAGATCAAGAGTCACACGCTTTTCCAACTGAGCCAGACATGTGCCCCCAGAAATATACATTTTTAACAGGAGAAGGCAGCATTCTGATAAGCTTTTACAGGGTAGGAAGCAGAGAGATGCGGGGAGGGGAGAAGGGCCCACTGGAGGAAGAACTGAGAATGAGAAAGAAATTTTGGTGCTATTTACTCTACTCCCCTTTCAGGGATTCAAAGCAGGTATGGATGTACTGAAAGCTCTATGGAAACATTGTTTAACTTGGTTCAGCCTATCCTTTCTCAAACTGACTTGACTGCAAATCCCCATCTCCATGTAACAATTTTTAACATCCCAGTTCTACAGGACGTGTTTTGGGGAATATAGTAGCCTATGACAGCTCTAAGGCAGCCCCCCCGTGATTCTCACCTCCTGGTACTCCCATCTTTGTGTACTCCCCTCCCACATTTAATAGAGCCAACTTGTGTAATGAAAATGATATTGCAGAAATGATAGAGCATAACCTTTGAGGCTGGGCCATTAGAAACACTGTGGCTTTCACCTTGCACTCACTTGGATTGCTCACTCAGGGAAAAGCTGGCCACCACGTCATGAGGACACTCAAGCTCCCTGGGGAGAGGCCCACATGTGGAGGGACTGAACACCATGTGAGCGAGCCATCTTGGAAGTGAATCCTGCAGCCCCAGTCAAGACCTCAGATAACTCCGGCCCCAACCGACAACCTGACTGCAACCTCAGGAGGGACCCTGAGCCAGAACCACCTGGCTAAGCCAGTCTTGAATTTCAAACCACAGAGACTATGAGAGATCATAAATACTGATTGCTGTTTAAGCCAATAAGTTGGGGAGTAACTTGTTACACAGCAATAGATAACTAGTACAGGGAATATTAACCTAAAGCATTTGGTATCAATCATTTTGGTATGTCATTTAATAAGCATGAAGATGTAGTGTGGAATATGTTTTTGCATTGTTCTACCTCTCTACACACAGTTAATTGCTTAAGGAATAAACTCACACCTAAAGCCAAGCCAATCAGGGTCATTCCTTAGGATTTGTGTAACTGAAGCTGAACAAAGAGATTTATTCTCTGGTGGTAAGGACAAGAGATATGAGACTCAGGAGCGGCTGGTGGCCATATTCCATGCTGTGTAAAGAAAGCTTTTCTTTTTTTCTTTTTTTTTTAAGATGTTATTTATTTATTTGTCAGAGACAGAGAGAGCGGCAGGCAGAGGGAGAAGCAGGCTCCCTGCTGAGCAAGGAGCCCAATGCGGGACTCGATCCCAGGACCCCGGGATCATGACCTGAGCCGAAGGCAGACACTTAACTGACTGAGCCACCCAGACACCCAAAGAAAGCTTTTCTACGAGAAAGAATTTGACAACACAGAGTGAAGTGGGGTTGAGAGCTTGAGGAAAAAACAATACCTAGTAGCATTCTGGTCCCTAGTTCTAGCGACCACTGATATTATCCGCCTCTCACTCTTCGCAGTGTGAGCCTTCCAATAAATTCCCCTTTTGGGGGTGCCTGGGCAGCTCAGTCAGTTGAGCCGCCAACTCTTGTTTTGGCTCAGGTCATACTCTCAGTTGTGAGACTGAGTCCCACCTTGGGCTCCATGCTCAGTGGGGAGTCTGCTCAAGATTCTTTCACCTCCGTCTCCCTTCCCTTCTGTTCCTCCCTCTGCTCTCTCTCTCTCAAATAAATAAATATTTTTTTTAAATCCCCTTTTGCCTAAATTGGTTTAAGTTGGTTTTCTAAATCTTGTCTCCAAAAGAATCTTGACTGATACACTCCCACATAACCTCATGCTTCCCATAACACAGCAGTGATAACACTAGGCTGTAATTGCTATTACTTATCTACCTCCCTGTGCACAGTGATCTTCAAGGTCACAGCATTCTGCCCTTCTCTGCAAACTACAACTCACAGATAGCGTAGGACTCCAACAACCATGTCTGTACCTCACAATCTTGGACCCTGAACCATACATACATAGTTAAGTCACTCAAGGTGAACCAATCGGATTCTCCCTTTAGGAATTTGGAACTGATACCCACAGAGATTGGACACAGAAACCCCCTCACACTAACAAGAGTACTCTCAGAGGAGGTGATTAACCTCCAGCTAGTAAGGTGCCCCAAGATGCCTTAGTCCCTGTGAATTCTCTAAGAACCTCTAGTATTCTTCCAATAAGCCTGCAAGGACATTTTGCTTCCTAAAGCCAAAAGAAATTTGACTAATACATGCCCTTACCTACTGTAATCTCCATGTGAGCAGGACAACTTGTTCATCTTCAGATACACAGTCAGAATTCACTAAATATTTTATGGATGACTGCAGCTCACTGCACTCGGTGGGAAATGCTCTTCTTCCCACCTACTTGGCTAAATCCTGATTATTTTTACTCTCTTGTCTTCAAGGCCCTGAACTCCTCTGCCCTGGCCTTGGTTCTCCCTGTGCTGTCAACTATACGGACCAATGAGTCCTTTGTAAGCAGTACATCACATCCCTAATCAGGGATGCATTTTAGATACTAGAGGTCCTAGGCCTCTCATCACCCAGGAAGCCTTATTTTTGACTGCATGCCGAGGGTCTCCAGTCCTGTCATCCTGTTTTTACTGTGCATCTTATCTATGCTGAGCTAGAACTATGCTGACCAGATAGTTTCCATGGCCAAAGCTGGTTTTATTCTGACAATGCCATGTTTCCAGCAGGCTCTGACCCTTAGATCTTATTATTCCTCTGGTCTTTGCTCTCAGTAGTCGAGAAGGGGCTTTTTAGCATGACCCATTGCTTTGGGTGGGAAAGAATGAGTTTCAGGGAAATTTATGCCTTTCATAGACCCATCATTCTAAGAATAGACCTTGTATATGAATAGAATAAGAGTTGGTGGAGAATGGACAGAGCACGGGAGTTATAAATCAAGTTCAGGAGCTTCCAGTCGCAAGAAGAGGAGCTAAGAAATTGTGGTTAGCAGAGGATAAAGAAGCAAAGTGTGGTGGGCAATTGTTGAATTGACTACCTAAAATTCATTCCCCATTTTCTCCTGTTTCTAAAAGTACCCAGAGTTTCATTTGCAGAGCTGCTTCTCTATGCTTAGCTATGGATGGAATTGATACCCCTTTAGCTCCAGGCCCAAAGAGCCTGAGCCAATCACCTTCTACCTCAGGGATCAATCATCATGTGGCATTCCTCTGGTCACAGCACCTGATGAGCACATTACCTAAACTGGTTTAATCAGATTGAAGCCCAGCATTTTCTTTGATATTTGGAGGAGAAAATCTATCTTTCTCTGACATGGAAGAAATATGTAGACCCAGGAGCTGTTGGCAGCCATCTTGCACCCATGAGGGCAGGTAACCTTTGGATAAAGCTGGCACCATGAAAGGTGGAGTTGAAAATGAAAATGAAAATGACTTGGGGGAGGGGCACCTGGCTGGCTCAGTCAGTTGAGCATGCAATTCTTGATCTCTGGGTGGTGAGTTCAAGCCCCACATTGGGCACAGAGTTTAGAAAAAAGGAAAGAAGGAAGGAAGGAAGGAAGGAACGAAGGAAGAAGGAAGGAACGAAGGAAGGAAGGAAGGAAGAAGGGAGGAAGGAAGGAAGGGAGGAAGGAAGGAAGAAAGGAGGAAGGAAGGAAGAAAGGAAGGAAGGGAGGGAGGGAGGGAGGGAGGAAGGAAGGAAGGAAGGAAGCAAGAAGGAAGGAATGAAGGAACGAAGGAGGAAGGAAGGAAGGAAGGAAGGAAATGAACTGGGGCACCTGGTTGGCCCAGTCAGTGGAGCATGCGACTCTTGGTCTCAGGATCCTAGAGCCTGAGGCCCACACTGGGGGTAGAGTTTACTTTAAAAAAAAATTTTTTTTTAATGAACTGAGTCCTGGGTGATGCCTTTGATCTCCTAGATCAAACTAACCTGGAAGGCCATTCTACATCTGGACTTGGCAGTGACATAAGCCAATAAACTCTCTAAGAGGTTAGAGTTTGCATTCAGTTTTCTGATACCTAACATCTAAAAAGTATGAACCAATACACAAGGGCTAACTAGCAAGCACCACATGCTACAGTCTGAGCAGAATCATAGGGATGGTCTTCTACTATAAGAAGGACTTTTCCACAGTCTCTCAGCCCTGCCCCTCAGTAGGTATAAACCCACTGGTTTTAAAAGGGTAGACTTAGAGCCCCAGAGTTGACAGAAATTCATAGAATCGTTGAAATGGATGTGGTAATTCTAAAGCTTAGCAGCAGAAAATGCCTTGTGATTTGAGCTATATTTAAAATTGCTACATCTAGTATGCTTTATTTAAAGTGTGGTTTAGTCATAAGCAAATAAAAATTTACTGGCTGAACTCACTTCCAAGTTTAAATGTTGGGAACTGACAGAGGCTACTACCTTCTACTGAACTGTAGAGAACTTAGAAGTTTTTTGGGTATGTCCAGTTTATTAGAAGGGAGTTTTTGAGGAAGAAAAAAAAAGATCTTCAATCTTTTGGAAAATAAAGTCATTTGTTTTCCTGAAGTCCCAGTAAGTTGGAAGCAAGGTGGGATGCACGTGTCCTTCTAGTGAACTCTCCCCCACAGCCCTGCATTTGATCCCTCTCTGGGCACGTTCCACTTCCCCTGCATGACAGCCTTTGATAAAACTGGCCTCATGAAAGGTTGTACCTAGTGAACACTTGAGGAGAGTGATTCTGCATCAGCTGTTAGCCAGAGACTGGGCAGGGCTGTTGGAACTCAGGTAGGCCTTTTATCCCTCCAGGCCCTGGTCCCATGCCCCTCACCAGTGCCCTCCAGCTCACCTTTCCATTTTCTGCTGGGACCTTGATCCACATAGTATTGTCATTTTCCCCTTATTTCCAACTTCTTTTCTCCTGATTCTTCCACTTAATCTATAAACATGCTCAAATTGCTCCTCATCCTAAAGAAAGAAAAGGGAGGAAGGGAAAAGGGAGGGAGAAAAATAGAAAACACAACCCTCTTGTACCAGATTGAATAGTGCCCCGCCCCCCAAATTCATGTCTACCTGGAACTTCAGAATGTGACCTTATTTGGAAACAGAGTCTTTGAAGATGTAATTAGTTAAAGAGATCATACTGAATTAGGGTGAGACCTAATCTAATGACTGGTATCCTTATAAGAGAAAACAGAGATCCAGAGGAGACACACAGGGAGAATACTTGTTGCTAAAATCCTTGAAGATGGCATGAACTTCATTTAGGAAATGGTGGACAGTCCAAGAGTCACAATTACCAATCTCTTTTTTTCTCTCTTTTCAGAGTTCAGCATTTGAACACAGTGATATACAAATGACTGGTACAGAATTTTCTTCTTATGTAACAGTGGATGGGTGCTGTGCTTTGATGGTCTTGGTTTAGAGCCATATTCCTTATTCATTATGTTCAGGTCCCTTTTCTTTCAAACCTATTGATGAAAGATAAAGGATTCACCTAGCCAGCTGAGAGCTGACATCTAAGCCTTGTTCCATGCACTGCACTCCAATAGGCAGTTCTAAATTTTTTGAAATATTGCGCTTGATTTATAACCTCTTTTAAATTCTGGTAATGCCAAACCTAATGAAGGTCTTTACCTCCCTCTTAAAGTCTGACCATATGTTGACATCAGTTACATTATTCATAATTCCTCATACAAGACTTCCCAGCAATAATCCAGTGTGAGAATAGGCCAGAATGACCTCGCAGAGAAAAAAGAAAAAGTGTTACATTTGTTTATTCAGTTCTCATGATGAGACACTGAGTTAGTGGGCATCTGGAGAAGTTGGAAGTTGTCTGCCAAAAGAAAATAATTTCCATTTTCCAAACTTGACACAAGCCATGTATGTGTACCCTTGTCTCTCATAGTCATGTTTTATAAACCTCTTTTATCAAAGCCAAAAAAAATGGGGTTAGAGCTATCCCACTGCGGGCGCCTGGGTGGCTCAGTCGTTAAGCATCTGCCTTCGGCTCAGGTCATGATCCCAGGGTCCTGGGATCGAGTCCCACATCGGGCTCCCTGCTGAGGCGGGAAGCCTGCTTCTCCCTCTCCCACTCCCCCTGCTTGTGTTCCTGCTCTCGCTATCTCTCTCTCTGTCAAATAAATAAATAAAATCTTTAAAAAAAAAAAAAAGCTATCCCACTGCTCCAAGACAGTGGAAAGGAGACAGTCCTTGCCCTGCTGGAAAACAGAGGGGCTCTTTTGCAGTTAACAAAGGAACAGGGAATCTCAATGAAATTTCCCCTTGGGGCCTACAGTGTAAACACTGACACTAGACAACTGTCTCATTCAACTTTGTTTCCATAATGCTGAACACTTAAGAAGTGCATGAGTATTGGGGCCCCTGGGTGGCTCGGTCAATTAAGCATCTGACTCTTGATTTCAGCTCAGGTCATGATCTCAGGGTCATGGGATCAAGTCCCATGCCAGGCTCAGCACGGAGTCTGCTTGCCCTCTCCCTCTGCTCCTCCCCTTGAGCTCTCTCTCTCTCTCTCTCAAATAAATAAATAAATAATAGAGGTGAGTGAGTATTAAAAATATTTGAATTATTTAATGTTAGGCCATTTCATCTTCTAAAATCAAAACTTTAGAACTCTGTAAAAATTCAGCAGGCTTATTCAGAATACTATTCCTTTATTACTGAGACAATAAAAATTGGGTTGTGTCTTCACATTTTCAGGAATTTGGTATGAGAAAAATATTAACAAACTGCAAGGAAATTATTTTAATATAATTTCTTGCAATTGATTTTTATGAGAATAAAAATTTTTTCTACCCTCCTCATTACTGAAACTTAAAAAACAATCAATGAACATAAACCTTTGGAAATCAAAATGCTATTTCGGTTTTGTTTTGGCAGGCAGGTCTTAAGTTCCTGGAAAAAAATGTACTGAATCAACAGGTCTAGTTAAGTAAAACACATCACCTGTTTTTCCCCTGTAAAAGGTTTCACTCCTAGATGATTTCTATGGCTTAACTCCTAGTACTGTACTGATTTCAGCAGTCTGGAAGCTTCCTCTGACTCTCCCTTTATTTAAGCTTTCCAAGTGTTACAATTTGGTTTAAAACACAAAATCAAAGCCACAAATACACACACACACACACACACACACACATTCTCCTTTCCAGAGCTCTCCTAATCATCTCATGTATTTTTCAAGGAGACTGGCAGCTCCAAGGGAATCTTCATCTTCTCTCTCTGTTTGGTTGCCCAGGAAGGCCGAGCACATCCTCATAGATGATGTTGGATGGGCACGTCAGCCTGGCAGCAAGAACATGCTCTGGCCCAACAACTGCCATGACACTGCCAAGAAAAGCAGCACCCCCATCTCCCTCCCTCAGACACCCGGGTGGCCCGAGCCAGATTTGTAATCTGGACTAGAATCCAAACTTCCAGCCCAGAGCAAACCAACTGCTCCAGGCCAGGAACCTAGGATTCTTCTGACCTGGAATGACTCAGGAGTTGGCAAGTTAAAATCCACCAACCTAAGCCAAGCTAAACCAGGGGTTGCCTCTGAATTAAACCAGCATTTATTCTTCCTCCAATGACTTAATCAGCCTCTGATAAAAATTAATCAGAGACTCAAGTGGTTTATAATTCTACTCTTTTAAATACAATCCCTGCAGTAAAAGTATTCTGTATGGTGCTATAATGGTGGATACATAATACCATCCTATTTATCCAAACATACAGAATGTAAGCCTAATGTTACCAAGAGTGAACCCTAATGTAAACCATGGGCTTGGGATGATAATGATGTGCCCATGTAGGCTGATCAGTTGTAACAGATGTACCACTCTGGTTCTGGATGTTCATAGTGGGGGAGATTGTGCATGTGAGGGAGGAGGGAGGACAGGGGAAGGCAAAAGATTTATGTATTCTCTGTACTTTACACTCAATTTTGCTATGAACCCAAAACTGCTTTAAAAAATAGTAATAGAGGGCACCTGGGTGGCTCAGTTGGTTAAGCAACTGCCTTCGGCTCAGGTCATGATCCTGGAGTCGCGGGATCGAGTCCCGCATCGGGCTCCCTGCTCAGCGAGGAGCCTGCTTCTCCCTCTGACCCTCCCCCCTCTCATGTACTCTCTCTCATTCTCGCTCTCTCAAATAAATAAATAAATCTTTAAAAAAAATAAAAATAAAAATAAAAAATAGTAATAGATAGAGATGCCTAGGTGGCTCAGTTAAGCCACTGCCTTTGGCTCAGGTCATGATCGATGGAGTCCTGCATCAGGCTCCTTGCTCAGTGGGGAACCTGCTTCTCCCTCTACCTGCCACTCCCCCTGCTTGTGAGCACTCGCTCTTTCTCTCTAATAAATAAATGAATAAAATCTTAATAATAATAATAAATAAACTCCCTAAATATCCCATTGGCAATATATACTTATATACTAATATTTAATTGAGTGCTATTGTATTACAGTAATTAAAATTATAACCTGGGATTACTTTTTTAAAGATTTATTTACTTTTTAGAGAGAGAGAGAGCATGGGGGCTGAGGGTGGGGGGCAGAGGAAGAGGGAGAGAGAGAATCTAGAGCAGACCCCGCTGAGCACAGAGCCTGGCAATGTGGGGCTTGATCTCACAACCCTGAGATCAGGACCTGAGCCGACACCAAGAGTCAGTTGCCTAACAAACTGAGCCACCCAGGTGCCCCTATTTGATATTTTTTAAACCTTGATTTTCCACATGTGGATTACATGGATCAAAACATTTAATCTTATGAATTATACTTTATAGTATAATTTTAAAACACAGATAAAAAGAAAAGATAAAAGAAAATGAGGGGGAACCTGGGTGGCTCGGTTGTTTAAGCGACTGCCTTCAGCTCAAGTCTGGGATGGAGCCCCAAGTGGAGTCAGGCTCCCTGCTCAGCGGGGGGTCTTCTTCCCCCTCCCCCCCCGTCTCTCCTCCCTGTTTGTGTTCTCTCTTTCTCAAATAAGTAAAATCTTTTTAAAAAGGAAAATGAGAAAAAAAAAAACACAATTTTCTCACCATCCAGATGTACATCATTCCTCTTCCTATATATATGTAACAGGATGATTTCTAAAATATTAATTTTTTTTGCTTTGTTTGTTGCTCCCCACCCTCAGCTAGATGGGTGGGCACCCAATGCTTTAGACATTTTTAGCAAAGGTACTAAAGAGAACACACCATGTATATATTTTTTTCTTTTAATACCAAAAGCCATATTGCAGTGTAAAATAGAAACCACTGGAAAGAATATGCAAATAGTTGAAAACAGTTTTTACTGGCTCCTCCCCTACTCTACCACCCATTCCCTGACTAGTTAAGACCCTCTGAGCTGGAAAATGTGAGGAGAGTCAAAAGAGGAAGCAAGGTCAAGTGCAGAATATAGTGGGTGCATTGGGCCCTGCAACAGACTCTGCTAACTGTGACCCAGTATCCATCCTCCACTTTCTTTCTTACTTATACAACCTCAAATTTGTTCAGATGCCATTTTCCCAGCCTTCTTCTTACAGTAAAGTATGGCCATGTGACACAATACTAGCCAATTACACGTGAGCAAAAGTCTGTGAAGGTTCTAGAAAATATTTTGCTTTCTTTATATAGACACCATTTCTTCCTTCTTCCTTCCTTAAATGCAGAACTGAGACCCAGTATGCAATAGCCAATTGGCTACCATGCGGCAGCAAGTTAACAGGCTAACATAGAATAGCAAACAAAAAGGTAAAAGCCTTAGATCTATACTGTCCCACAGAGTAGCTGCTAGCTATATGGGCTCTTAAGCAATTGAAATGCAGCTATTTCAAATGAAGATGTGCCATAAGTATAAAATACACATCAAATTTTGAAGAATTAGGACCCCCCCATAATGTAAAATATCTCTGAAATAATTTTATTTCTAATTGCGTATTGAAAGGACATTATTGGGAATATATTGGGTTCAGTGATATATATTACTAAAATTAATTTTACCTATTTACTTTTTTTAATATTGCTACTAGAAATGTTTAAATTACATATGTGATTCACATTATATTTCTACCGGACAGCACTGCCCTAGAACACAAATGACATCATAGAGTCATTGTACCACTGAAGCTTATGAGAAAAAATAAGTCCTTATTAAATTGCTGTTAATCAGATTATCAGTTTCTTGCAACCAAAAGCATTCCTGGCATATACAAGTGTCCTTGAAGTGGAGTTTCAGAATGGGTAGAAATTTAAGAACCCCTTTAAACTTTGGAGAGCCAAGAATAGAGATGTGTAAGTAAGTGTAAGCTGGGGAGGTATAGAGGCTCCTCACAGCCTCACGAAGCAGCAATCATAGAGCAGGAGAGGCACATTTCCATATTAAAAGAGCCTAGTGACCCCTAGATCTCCATGGTTCCCAGATTGCCATGCAAGAGCATCCAAAGGCTTCCCAGAGTCCAAATGGTGCTCAGAAGTAAGCTGAGTGAGGAAAGGAACTGCCTGGACAATAAGATCATCCTTCAGCCCAGACAAGAAATCCCTACAATGAAAGGTAGAACTCAGACTTGCTGTACTTGGGGAGTGTTGAGGATGAGGCCCCGTCTCCAAAGAGTGGAAACTAGTTGGAGCCAAGCAAGGGCCTTAAGACTGGCAGGTGGGTAGGGAGACATCTGATGCAGAATGTCGTGCACAGGAGGAGAAAGCAGGCACCCCCTTTGCCCTGCTGCCAGGGTGGCATTTACACAAGCTTCTGTTAAGTTCATTAAACAAGGAGGCTACTAGACTGGTGTGGCTTTAAAGCCATAATGAGCCTACATAAGGAAACCAACATCTAAGCCTGAAAATGTCCCAAGTTTACAAAATCAAAATGCTAAGGACAAGCAAACACAAACAGCCGTCTAGGCTTTAAGCTGTAGCCAATCAGATATCTTCCTTTCCTTGCTTCTGGGCCTTCTCTAGATGTCTTTCCCCTGATTTCTGTCCACAGAGCGCTCCTAGCCACTTCTGGTTTGGCACGGCCCCCAGTGGAATCAATTTTTGCTCAAATAAACTCCTAAAATGTTTAATATGCCTCAGTTTATCTCTTAACACTCCCCAGGGCTTAGCATCAACTCCAGGGGGAAAAGAGGAGCACAGAGAGGAAACAAGCCTATGTCAGGACTTTAAGACTGAATGACTGAGAAACCAGTGAAGCCAAGTGTGTTTATCGGAAACAGCTAAGTACCATTTTCTAGATCAAAAGAATGGGCAGAGCATGGATTCTAGGTGTGGGAATTGGGAATTGTAGTCATAAATTGAGTTTTAGAATATAAGTAAGTCACATTTCTAGCACACCCAATTTTTTGTGACCTTGATATATTTTATACCCTCTACACACACACACACACATACACACACACGTGCGTGCAGGCACACATACATGTAGAAATATAGTTTTGCATACTTTTTGTAAATGGAATCATACTGTACATGCTGTTCTATAATCTGCTTTTTTCAGTTGATAACATACCTGAAACAGCTTTCCATAAGCCAAACTTTCAGTGCCAGGCTGAAATGGGTTCAATCCATAGCACCCTTCCAGGCTCCAGGAAACTGCATTTTCCCAAGAGTCTTCAACAACATATCTTATCCCACGTGCTCTTCTGCAATGGGACCTGGCCCTCTGCCATCAGGAAGTGGAGACTAATCCCCACCCACTGAAATCTGGGCTAGCCTTGGTGACTCACTTATACCAAAAGAATGTAGCAAAAGTGACTGCTTTGTGACTTCTGCCACAAGGCCAGAAAAGGCCATGCAGCTCCCCTGGTACCCTTGCATTGTTGGCTGGCTGAATGCTCTCTTTTGGAACCGACTCTCCATGCTGTAACAAGCCCAAGCCCCAAATAGGGGAGACCAAATGTAGGTGCTCCCAGTAACAGCCCCAGTCAAGCCCAGCCTTCAAGATGTCCCAGCCACCCAGGCACCAGCCATGGAAGTAAAAAGTCCCCAGATGATTCCAGCCCCTCACATTCTAAATCCTCCTTTGCTATTCAGGTCTTCCCATCTGAGGCACCAGACATTGTGGAGAAGAGGCAAGCAATCTCCACAGCCCCCCGTTGGATTCCCAACCCACAAAATCTGGAAGCATTATAAAATTGTTATTTTAAACCACTAAATTGCATGGCGGTTAGTTCTGCGGCGATTGAAAACCAGACCCCAAGTCCAACAGTATCTAGGGTGCTATAGACGGAATGTATCCCAGCCAAAATTCATATATTAAATCTTATCCCCCGATGTGATGGTATTAAGAGGCGGGGCATTTTGGAGGGGATTAGGTCATGAGGGTAGTGCCCTTATGAAAGAGGTCCAAGAGCTCCCTTATCCCTTCCACTGGGGAGAAGACAACCATCTATGAACCAGTAACAGAGCTCCCACCAGACCTGAATCTGTCATAATCTTGATCTTAGACTTCCCAGCTTCCACAACTCTGGGAAATAGATTTCTATTGTTTATAAGTCCCCAGTCTATGGCATTCTGTTGTAGCAGCCTAGACAGACTAAGACACAGGGAAAACTAATGTTGCCAGCCTAAAAACTAACTAAAAAAGCAGATTCTCTATAAACATCTAATGCAGTACAGTGAGAGTCAAGCCCTGATTTAAATTTATTTTGAATTCTCTCTGCCAAATTTCCCCTTTGTCCATGTGTGGCTTCATCATGTGTGGCCAATGCATGTGTCAGATACTTTATAAAACACCAAACATACTAAACACTTCATTTAATTCACAAGAAGTCTATAAGAAAAGTATTTTAGCCTCATGCTACAGATAATAAATCTTGAGGCTCAAAACACTTAATCAGCTAATGTATGGCAGAGTAGAGATTTGAATGCCAACCCTCAACTCCAAAACACCATGCTCTGCCCACTACATACAAGAGTTGGCTGTGTAGCTTTTGTAGGAAAGCTTATATGCCATAATAAACCAACTCTTCACCATTCCCCTGAAAACAGAGGGAGGATTTCAGTGAAATATAGTCATGGAGAGGATCCCACAGCCTCATTCCTAGTTCTTTTTGTGTGATGGAATACTCTGTCAATGCAGCCACTAATCTTCTATTTCATGGGGATGTTTATATAGTTACACAGTTTACATAGTTAATAACCTTTTCTCAACCAAAATCTTTATCAAACCAGTTTGTCAGCATATACATATATAAAAGACCCCCTCCACCAAGAAACTCCAAAAATAATATTATTAACATGCTCTGAGTTGTTCTTTTTCTATTTTTGATTTTTGTAAGGGCATGTTGACTTATTACTGCCATTCTGTGATGTATGGTGGACAAATAAAGTGGGGAGAATATATGGGAATACAGTGTGTATGACAGAAGCATTTATAATTTATCAGGATATTGGTACTAACCCCTCTTGTTTTTTATTTTTTTGGTTTTTTACCCAGAAAAGGGGGATCTGAATTTAACACTAAAATAACTCCTGGAACATAAACCATCAAATGGTTTCTTTAAGGTTCAATTTTATATCCTCAGCTTTGACTGTCCTTATAGCAACTATAATACCAACAACATCAAGGATAATAATTTGAACTTATAATTACAGAGTGTTCACCAGGTTAAATGCTTTATGCTTTACCATGTTTAATATTAACAGCACCTCTACAGTATCTCCACTCTTATTATCTGTAACTTACAGATAAGGAAACAGGCTTGAATGGCTGACCCAGAGTGAGTCAGGGGAAGTTGGGGAGCTGGTCTTGAACTAGGGCCCATGCGACTCCAAAATCCATGCTCTTAGCCCCTTTGGTTCTCTTTCCATTTGGCATGTGCCCTCTTCACGGTGGCCCAGGATCTATTGTACGTTCTTCCTGTTTGAAGAATTTCTCACATGATGAGTCCCACTCTCAAAGACAGAAACCAGAGACTTGCTTTCTCAGCCTCTCTTGCAGCTGGGCAAGGCTCTACTAATCAGATGCATCCATGTGAAAATTCAACTTGCAGAACAAGAGGAGGCAACATGCAGCATGCTGAGCAAAACAGGCAGGATACTTCTGGGAAAGGTGCAGGTGGAGCAGCCAACCTCTGGAGGCAGCAGGGACAGATGTTCCAGTGGAGTCTTCACCGTGGACAACAGTCGAGAGCACTCGAACACGGCCTTCAGTGTAACCACCATGTCATTTTTTTCTGGCTGTGAGGCCACCAATCCTGACTCTGACCCTCTCAGAATTTCTCTGAGCTGTCAGTCAGTCCTCAATAAATTCTGTTTCTGCTAACCTAGCTACTAAGCTCTGTTACACGGGACTAAGACCCCAACTGGCACAATCCCTTCAGAATTCAACCAATATTTCAAAAGGAACCACATACACCTGATTGTTTTGCTTTTCACAAGCTACATTCAGTTCTTTATTAATCATTTATTTTAAATGCACACAGCTTTTGGGACACCTGGCTGGCCCAGTCGGTGGAGGATACAACTCTTGATCTTAGGGTTGTGAGTTTGAGCCCCACGTTGGGTGTGGAGCCTAGTTTTAAAAAATTAAAAATTAAATGCACGCAACTTTTTCTAAGTGGATGAGTCCTCTAATAATTCATCAAAAGTGGTGGGACTAACTAACCTCCTCAGCTATGTAGAACAGACCACTGACTTTTTCACCAACTGAGAACCATTTCTTTCATAAGTGGAAATCCCAAAAAACTTCAAATATACATTTTTCCCTTTGGAAGTATTTTCTTTCTTGGCTTTTTTGCAATTAATATTAATGTGATATACCTAGTTCTACCTATGAATTTGATCAAATTTGTATTCCACTGTCTTAACTTTATTCCTAAAGCCAAACTCTAAAACTTTTGCTCATTCTGGTCGGTTATTTCATTCTTATGAAATCTCATCCTTATCTTCTACCTCTGTTCTACTGATGGATTGGGCACTGCACCTTAAATGATGTTACATAATTGCAAATCATTCAAAACACTTAAAAAAAAAGATTTATTTATTTACTTTAGAGAGAGAGAGAATGAGCAGGGGGAGGGGCAGAGGAAGAGGGAGAGAATCTCAAGCACACTCTCCACTGAGCATGAAGCCTGACATGGAGCTCAATCTCACAACCCTGAGATCATGACCTGAGTGAAATCAAGAGCTGGACACCCAACTAACTGAGCAAGCCTGGTACCCTCAAAACACTTTTAATCTGATCTTGCCTACCGGTTTGTTGCCATCTAATCAACAGTCTTCAGGGTTCAGTGACATCATGGATACTGTACTGAAATCAGGTGTATTAAATAAATGTGTTCACAGAAGGCTGAATGCTGAGACCCTCAGTTCTCTTTCCTTATTTGTCTCCCGAAATGTTGGCAACCAGATCTGAATCCTCCATGTAGATAACTGAAATACTCTCTGAGTAATCTAAACAGCTCAAGAGGAAAGAACTAAAGAGAGTTATGGGAATAGAGAATGGTCACTCAGGATACCTACACAGTGAGGTTCCCAAAGTGAACAAGATTTACCTGCACTCTGAAAAGTGCAAATTGCCTCTTGGGTGCTCACTCTTAATCAGGAGTGAGACAACCCAAGGTTTCCAATCATCTGAGAAAAACCCATAGCATATATAAGTTATATATATGCTTATAAAGTATATATAAGCATATATAAACCCATACCATATATATAGCATATATAAGCATATACAGAAAAACCCTCTGACTGAGAGTCAGAGAGATGATTCTACCAGCCTGCAGAGAGAAAAAAGGGATCACATATAAAATATGAAGAATCAAAATTGCTTCAGATTTCCACACAGCAAAACAACTGTACAAGTTGTTGGAGGCAAAACAACTGCACAAGTCAGGGTTTATCCAAGAAAACAGAAGTTACTCTAAGTAGATAAATAGGAAGGGCTTTAGCAGAAGGAATAGAGGCTTATACAACTAAGGGTTGAGGGTATGAAGGTCAGGGAGAAGCCAGTCAAAGCAGGTGATTCACAGGACTTCACCTGCAAGCCTCTGAACATCTCAGCACTCTAAGGCAAACCCCTGCTTTTGGTCCCAGCTGCTGAGCAAAGATCTGAAGGCCACTTCTCAAAGCTGAGAGAGGTCCCCGCTGAGAGCCAGCAAGACAATAGGGACTTTTGTTCTAGAGGTGCAAGGAAATGAATTCTGCTAATAACCTGAAGTAGCATGGACACATAGCCCTCCCCAGTCAAGCCTCCAGATGAGACACAACCAATCGACACCCTGATTTCAGCCTTGCGATATCCTGGACAGAGGAGCCAGCTAAAATGTACTGGACTCCTAGCCTGTGGAAACTATGGCATAATAAGTGGGTGTCCTTTTAAGCCTCTACATTTGTTACTCGGCAACAAAAAACATACCCACCACTGCCTGCTGTCTGGGTGAGCTGAGGAACTTTACTTCACCCCACAGAAGGGGTCATCTTTGATTTCCTCTTGAGAACAGGGGAGAGGCCACAGAGAGCTACAAAGCAACAGCTAGAGAGCTGCTCACCCCAAGTATATTTCTGCAGATGGACATTACCTGATACAAACTACACCTCTACCAGGTGTCCCAACTGTGGTATCACCTGTGTTTCCCAGAACTCACTCTTGATCCTGATCCCTGACCTCCCAGAAGGAGCTTGTGGATTCTCTGAAGAACACGGGGACTAAACGTGTCTCGGAGCTCCGTTCAGCCTGTCTTTTGAGAGCCTGCGGCTATGGTTGTGCTTGCCACTCAGTTGTCAAGAATCCGAACAATGTATTTTTTTTTCAAATTTTTATTTAAATTCTAGTTCGTTAACATAGAGTATAATATTGGTTTCAGGGGCAAACAATGTATTATCTAAGGATACATATAGGTGGTAAAAGCATAAAACAAAGCAAGGAATAATTACCAAAAAATCAGGATAGCGGTTACCTCTTGAGGAGGAGAGCAGAGAATATGATTAAAGTAGAACACAGGACGGAATTTCAGGTTACTGGCCATGTTTCACTTGTGAACCTAGGTAACATGTACATGAGTGTCATTTTACCATTATTCTTTATATTCTACATGTTTCATGCAGTCTTCTGTGTGTATTAAGCTCACATAAGTGCTTAGCAAAAGGTAGTGTTAATTGTAAAATGGAGAAGTGTAAGACGAAACTAAAGATTAAATTTTCTTCCTGACTCCTCTGCCCTTGAATTCCTTTCCTTAGAATTTAATAGAGTATTGGGTGCCTGGGTGGCTCAGTCGTTAAGCGTCTGCCTTCGGCTCAGGTCATGATCCCAGGGTCCTGGGATCGAGTCCCACATCGGGCTCTCTGCTCGGCAGGAAGCCTGCTTCTCCCTCTCCCACTCCCCCTGCTTGTGTTCCTGCTCTCGCTATCTCTCTCTCTGTCAAATAAATAAATAAAATCTTTAAAAAAAAAAAAGAATTTAATAGAGTATTAAAAGTACTAGTCATAAAAAATGGGATCCCTGGGGACATCTGGCTGGCTCAGTCAGTAGAGCATGCAACTCTTGATCTCAGGGTTGGGAGTTCAAGCCCTACATTGGATGTAGAGATTACTTAAAAAAAAATAAAATCTTAAAAAAAGAAAACGGAGCTCCCAAAAATCAGGAACCTTTTTAGAGTTTCCATTAGTAGGAAAAAGGTGGGATCTTTGATAAACAATAATAGATTGAATTCATACCTCAAAAGTTATGTGGAAATAAATTCCAGATGGATCAAGATTTATATGCGAAAAATTAAAACCCTGAAAGTACAGGCATAAAATATGGAAGAATTATTTTATAATCTGGTAGTAGGGAAAGTCTTTGTGAGCATAATACAAAACATAGAAGCTATAACAGGAAAGAAGCTAAATATAAATACATTTTTTAAATCCTACTTAGAAAAAAAACACCATAAACAAACTCAAAAGACATAAAAAACTAGGAACATCAATTTACATTCCTACAAATCAATAAGAAAAAGACCAATAACTTAATTGAAAATGGGCAAAGGAAATGAACAAAAAGTTCCCAGAAATTTCAAATGGCTTTTAAACATATGAAAATATACTCAATCTTCTCCATAATAAGGGAAATGCAAATTAAAACTACCAGATTGTCAGATTAAAATTTTGATAACACCATGTAGATGAAGGTTAGAAAAACAGATGCTCTCGCATATTGCTGGTGGGAGTATAAACTGGCTCAACCTCTGCGGAGAACAATTTGACAATATCTATCAAAATCTGAAATGCATATTTTGGCAGGCACCATTAGTTGCAGACCCCAAAATCGTTCGTCCATATTCCTTGCTAACAGAATCCAGTTGCTCAGGTGGCAATGTGCCAGGCTCCAAGTAATGAGTTTATTTATTGATTCATTCATATTTAAGCATTTTCTGTGTACTGCGCACTGTTCTAGGCTCTGGGGATACAACAGTGAAGGAAGCAGACCAAAACCTACTCTTCATGATAATCCTGCACCAACTAATTGAGATTCCAGAGTAAAAAGCCAACTGTAGTATTTTGATGTATATTTCAAATAAGAGATGACTATATAATTTTCATCCAAACTAAGACACTTTTGAGAGTGAATGGAGTGCTATTAATAAAAATACACTGGGACAACAAGTGCTAACTGGGATTCTTCCAGGCAAACTGGGAAACATGGTCATCTCTAGTAATCCTGAAATAAAGGTGATACCACCACTGTCTCAGTTGCTGTTCTAAACAATGCCCTTCCATTCTAACATGACTCCACCTGGAGTCCTCCAGTCCACTCTGGAAGAAAATTAGGACCCAAAACTATCTTTAGAGAAAGTACAAATGACAGATAAATATGAAAAGATACTCAACCTCTTTAATAATGAGGAAAAAATGGAATTAAATCAACAGTAAGAAGCCTTGGAATGATTTCAAAAAGAGAAAGAATATGATCAGAATACTTTCAAAACATGTGCCTTTGATTTAAATGTTAATGCAATTATATAATTTTCTGGGCATATCTCCAGACATAAAAGTGATTAAAACATTATTGTTAAATTAAGGAAAAACAGTGTTATGCTAACAAATTTCAGTTCTTAAAAATAGCACAGAAGACTAGAATACTGAAAACTGATATTGTAATCACTACTCATTTCCTTCTGCCAGATAGTCACTTTCCCAATCTTGCGATCCAACAGTGGCTAAAGAAACAGGAAAACAATCTCCAGAGGGCTTCCGGGATGGTTTTCTTCCTGTTAAAAGGGACAAATTCAAAAGGAGCATTTGCTCAAACGGCCTCCTACCTCATGCTCCAACCTCAAAAGTGGCCATGACGTCTGGAGCTGCAGCAGCTACCTTGTAACCATGAAGTGACAGTCATGAAAAGAAAAGTCAATTTGTGTAGGACTGCAGAGGAAAAAACATCTGAGGAAAAAGAAGAACCCAGAGATCTTGATGACCTCGGTGAGCTACTGAACCAATCCTCACATCACTTGGGATGGAAGAGAGACTTTCTTTTGTATACACTTTGGTACTTACTGAATTCCATATTTTGTGCATGAATCACCTATGAAAGATAGCAGAATATGCCACCCCAAAATATGCCACTTTGGCATAAGAATTATTTTGGAAAAATAAGTTGGAAAACAGCAGGTTTTCCTTCCTAAAAGCAGGAGATAAAACTCCCACGTGAAAGATATCCTTCTTACACCAAAAGGAAAGAAATATGCTTATCACCAGAGATGGGGTGTCAAGGCTGAGAGAATTCTGTACAAACAGATCTTATTAAAATAACTCTTATCTTCCTCTAGCCTCCCCATATATTTTGGTTCCTTGTCCAAAATTGGCTCTCTTTGCTTAAACTGGTATATAAGCATTTAGGTTTTGCCACTTCCTTGAGCCTTCGTTTTCCTATGGGGGGGCCCCCACGCACATGTAAAAGCTGTATGTTTTTTTCCTGTTAATCTGCTTTATGTTAGTTTAATTCTCAGACCCAGTGGAGATCCTTAAGAGAACAGAGGTAAAGTTTTGCCTTCCCAACACCCATTCATATAAAACTTAATGGGATCTTGTCAATTCATAAATATTTAAACCAAAAATATTATTTGTCTACATTGGTTTGCTTTGGGAGGTTTTTGTTATTATTTTGTTTTTTCAGTGGAAATGTAATTTTTAAAAACATAGTTTGATGAAAAATGCAATACGAATCAATTACAGCGCAAAAAGACTTTCAGGGGTGCCTGGTGCGCTCAGTCAGAAGAGCATGTGACTCTTGATCTGAGCATTGTGAGTTTGAGCCCCATATGGGGTGCAGAGATTACTTACCTACATGCATGCATACATACATACATACATACATACATAAACAAACTTAAAAAAAGAACTTTAACTCTTGTAGTATAGTGATAAATCTCTAAGTGGAAGAAATCATTATCAGGAGTCAAGCTGAAGTCTAAGTATCCAGACCTCTTTCACCTAATGTGTTGGCAATTACTCCAAAGTACTGACCTGCTATAATTATAGAACAAAATGTGGCTTTCTTAGGTTCAGAAGCCGGAAACCTATGCTGACAGCCTTCAGAATTGACTTATTAGATCTCTTTTAAATATGCAGATGTTGATTTTAAGTGTTTTTTTTTTAAATCAACAACCACACCTATAGTTTCAAAGACTAAACCTGCCAAGCATTTTGGCGTGTGATTACTTCCTCTAAAAGGCATCGTCTTGTGGGGCGAGTGTCCTGTGAAAATGGCTGGGATCTTTGTGGGTTATGTCTAGTTATACCTCACTGCGACACCAGAGGGCGCGCGGAGGACCGGCACTTGTTTTCCTTTCAACCGTAATCGAAATCCTTGTCGAGAACAACAAAAGACTGGGAACGCAGGGGCCGGAAGACAAAGGGACAAGGAAAAAAGGCTGCACACCCAGTTTTACTGACGTTGAAGTTTGCTTCCTCATCCCTTCACCTCCCTACCTTAAGGAAGTAAGACAATTTAAACTGCAAATCTTCAACTAACAAGGAAAATCAGAGTAGAATAGTCACTATAGTTCTAGGGAAGACTATCACAGGTGTGCATTTAAGCTATTTGCTTTGCTTGGTATTAGTAACTTTTTTTAAAAAAGTTACTGTTTTTCTGAGTTCAAGAATAATATATGCATATGGTAGAAAATTCGAGAAATGGAGAAAAGCAAGAAGAACAGGGATCATCGACATGCTCTCAGCCAGCTATAACTACTTTTAATATTTTCACATATTTCTTTCCAGACTTCTTTCAATATTTATAAATGCAGGGGTGCCTGGCTGTCTCAGTCCACTGAGCAGGAGGCTCTTGATCTTGGGGTGGGAGGGTGTTGTCATGAGTTTGAGCTCCACCTTGGGTGTAAGGATTACTTAAATAAATAAACTTTTAAAAAAGATTTAAAAATATTTATAAATGCATAGAAAAATAGTACTCCTCATACTATTTTGTGCTAGTTTTGTTCTCATTTACTGTATTATCAACTTCATTTTTATCAATAAATTCTGATAACCTTGCTAGTCACATGAGTGACTCACAAACAAGAAATTTCAAAAGTGTTACAGGCAGCTTTTTTCCTAAGATGGCAACTTCAATACCTGAGTTTTTTTTTTTTTTTTTAAGATTTTATTTATTTATTTGAGAGAGAGAGAATGAAAGACAGAGAGCATGAGAGGGAGGAGGGTCAGAGGGAGAAGGAGACTCCCTGCCGAGCAGGGAGCCCGATGCGGGACTCGATCCCGGGACTCCGGGATCATGACCTGAGCCGAAGGCAGCCGCTTAACCGACTGAGCCACCCAGGCACCCTAAAACAAGTATTTTTCTTTTTTTAAGATTTTATTTATTTACCTGAGAGAGAGAATGGGAGACAGCATGAGAGGGGGGAGGGTCAGAGGGAGAAGCAGACTCCCCGCCGAGCAGGGAGCCCGATGCGGGACTCGATCCCGGGACTCCGGGATCATGACCTGAGCTGAAGGCAGTCGCTTAACCGACTGAGCCACCCAGGCGCCCCAATACCTGAGTATTTAAAGCAGGAATTTTTCTGTTGCTTTGCATTTAGAAGAGGAAACAGGTAAAGACAAAGTAAAGAAGTAGACACTATTTCATCCCACCCCAAATAAGCAGAATGAATTTGTCCTTCGGGCTGCCTGCGAACCAACCCCAAAGGGCTAGGGGAGAGTGTGGGTCAACAGGACCCAGTGATCCTCCCAGTGGGGCCAGTGCTTGCCCTACGGCCAGACAGGTCAATGAGCACAATTACTAACACCAGCAAGCCAGCAAGCAGGTGGTCTGCAAGGCAGGAAAAAGTCAGGAACAGGAAGGTCAATGACCTTGAGGCTCGTGGCCAATGCCAGCAGGTGCTTTCCTCAAAGGAAAAGAAGCTGAGACCAGCCCAGGAAGAGTTAGCCACAGGGAAGATGGTGCCAAGATCTGATGCCCTGGATCCCCTCACATCACCGCAACAAATACAGGGAGAAGTGGTGATGTTCTCAGCCCTGAGAATTAGGGAAGTCACTGGAGCTCTCTGGGCCTCAGTTTCCTTACCTATATAAATGAAAGGGTTGAAAAGATCTGTAAGGTTCCTGCTGGCTCCTTAAAGTCTGTGATTTTTAACTATCCCCAACTGTGCATTATAATGAACAGTGAAGACATTTCCTGCCTCCTGCAATCCTATCCCACCAGCAGCAGGCCCTCTACGCCAAGTGCATTAGTGCTTCCCTCTTCCAGAAGTGCTGGAAAATCTTTTCCCTTCTCTTTCAGACCTCATCATCATCTTTTGAAGGCCCAGCTGAAAGTGGTTTTCTTTGAAACCCTGGCCCTCCACCACCGGCAGACCCAGTCCTTCTTTTTCTATAATCCCATAGTGGTTTACACTACTATGTGTAACTTTCTTTGTGACCTTAACCTTCTTGTGCCTCAGTTTCATCATCTGTAAAAGGGGAAGAATTACTGTACCAAATGTACAGGATTGTAACAAACATTAAATAGTTTTCTTACGTAAAACACTTAAAACAGAGCCTATTCGCAGTAGGCTCTCCGTAAGCATGGACAATGCAGCCACCATAGCACTTCAATAAGAGGGTCCTCCTCCCCTGTGAAAACTGAGTTCTTCGAGGGCAGGAAGGGAATATTATTCATATCTTTGTCCCCAGTGTCTGTCTCCACACCTGGCACAAAGAAAAGATCAACAAAGTTGGTTTTTTTGTTGTTGTACGTTGTTTGTTGGTTTTTTTAATGAGAAGGAACAGACTAAAGTGTTGATTGCACTGGAGGGGAAAAGATGTTTGCCTCTCAGTTTTAACTCTGGATTATTTAGATAAATTAGACTGGGAAATGGTGAAGTATGAGCATCCTCAATAGAAACTTTTTTCCTTTAATAATCTAAACTTATACCCAGCTAGATCTGTCTTCCAGGCCCAAATCATAAACATTCACCTTTGAATTTGAATTTTAATGTTTATGGAGGGTTAGTTTCATATTTGCATAGGAAGTGTTGCATTTTTAATAAATGTAAATCATGTTTCTGTGAATGAATGATTATAGAATCCAAAAACTACCCAGGAGCAATTTAGACTCTTTTTTATGGAGGAGGAGGAAGGGGAAAAGAGAATGTTGCGTAGTGAGCTGGCCCAAGCTCTTGTTTACACTGTTGTTCAAAGGCTAAGTTGAGGAAGTGAAAATAATAGAGAACAAAGGGAAGAAACACAAGAAACCAGGTCATGTATGCTCTGATAAAATAAAAAATTCTTTACTCTTGACTATAGGAAACAAACTGAGGGTTGCTGGAGGGGAAGTGGATAGGGGAATGGGGTAACAGGGTGATGGGCATTAAGGAGGGCACGTGATGTGAAGAGCACTGGGTGTTACATGCAACTGATGAATTATTGAAGTCTACATCTGAAACTAATGATGTACTATATGTTGGCTAATTGAATTTAAATTAAAAAAAAATAAGGCTATACAAGTTAAAATTTTTTAAAAAAAGAGAGTGAAAAAAACAAGACACAGCTTGAGAGAAAATGTATCTCCCAAGATATATTATATATGTGTTGACATATCCCAAGATATATATCAGATTTCAAAAAACAAGCAATCAGAATATATAAAAAAACTTTCAAAATTCAATAAGAAAACAACCCAATTGAAAAATAGGCAAAATATTAAGGTGCTTAAATAAACCCATGAAAATATGCTCAACATCATTAATCATTAGGGAAAGACATATTAACCACACAGAGATCCTACTACACACCTATTAGAAGGGCTCAAACAAAAACTACTTACAATATCAAGTGCTAGCAAAGATGTGGAACAACAAAAATGCCCATGTATTGTCAGTGGAAATGCCAAATATTCCAGTTAGTTTGGTAGTTTCGTATAAATGCAAACACACTCATCCCAAGACCCAGCTATCCACTCCTAGGTATTGACCCAAGAGAAATGAGGAGACAAAAACCTGTGTACTGTTAAAAAACAAAATTCAACTGAGTAAATTTGAAGATTTACTTGACTTTATTCAATGATTCATAAATTGGGCAGCATCCTATCTACCAAGTAGAAAGGAGCTGCAAGGAACTGTACAGAATAGAATTTTATAGGCAGAAACAGGAAGGTTGCTAGCAAAAGAAAAGAAAGGATTGTTTCAGGCAAATTCACCTTCCCTTTAAGGGGCAGAATGGGTAGTCTTATCATGCAGATTACCTCACAAGTGCTGATCAGGAAATTCCAGACCCACTGGTTTAAAATTTCACTCCTGGGAGAAGCTGAAACTACAAATAGGTAGTCTTGGTGGGGTGTAGCAAAAGTGACTCCACTTTGGTCTGTTGTTTCTTTTTAACAACACTAATGTTTATAATAGCTGTATTTATAATAGTCAAAAACTGGAAACATCTCAAATGTCCCTCAACTAGTGAGTGGATAAACATCCATACAATGGTACACTAATCAGCAATGGGAAAAAAAAATCTCACTGATACAGGAAACAATGTGGATGACTCTGAAAAACATCGTGCTCACTGAAAGATGCCATATTCGAAAGACTACAAACTGTACCTTTCCATTAATATGACATTCTGGACATGGAAATCATATCAGCGGTGCCTGGGGCTGGAAGGAAGGGATTGACTGCCAAAGGGTTTAAGGGAAGTTTGTGATGGAAGTGATATAGGAGTGATGGAAATAGTCTATAAGTTGATTGTGGTCAAAACTGATAGAACAGTACACCTAAGAAAGAATGAATTTTACTGGATATAAATTATACCTCAATAAACTCTAAAAATAGTAAATAAACAAACACATTTATTTTAAAAGTGAATAAGAGGCCAAGAAAAGGTTAACACAGCTTGAGAGATCCTGCATCACCCACCCTACTGCCATGGGCCTTTCACCCTCATCTCTCCCATGGTCCTCCTCAGGATCCCTACCCACTTCCAGCCTTTCAACCCCTCTACTCACCACACTTACTCAGTTCCTATAACCTTTGCACATACAATTCTATCTACCAAGAAAGCTCTTCCTTCTGCATCTTCTTCTTAGTAACTGTCACAATTGTAATTTTACTTTTTTGTTGTTATTATTCTTTGATTAATGATATGTGTCTCCTTCGCTCAAATGAAAGTTCCTTGAGATCAGGATCTTTGTTCATCGTGGCACCTCCAGCACCACACACAATGCTTGGCTTATACAATGAGTACTCAACCATGATGTTCAACTACCTACTCAATGTCTCAACCTTAACACATCCCAAACTGAAATGCTGATTATCCCTCCAAATACTGCTCCATATACAGAGCTGCCACGTTCTACCCTTCTAAGGAGTGCCAACCACAGAGCATCTATGTGAATGGTGCCCTGCCTCCTCCCCAGTGTGCTCTTGTTGGGGGCCAAGGGCAGGCTGCCCCAAAATGGGCCACTTTGGCATTAATGTTATTTTGAGTTAAAAAGCAATCCAAACCCAGCTGATTCAGAAAAAGCTCTTGAGCTAACCCACAACCGCCTAAAATAATTAAGATACAAGTAACTACATTACAATATGAACTAAGTACGGTAGACAGGGAGGAATTTAGCAAGGCCTCTTTGACTGAAGTTCTCTCTTCATCCCATTGTTTCTGAGTGGCCCAGCACACACTTGTTTACCAAGTATTTACTCTTTTTCATTCTTCAGAAAGAAAGCATTCCTTCCCTTTGAATACCAAGACCCCTACCCCCTTCTCCTTAGTTCCTAATGACATATATGCCTCATTTTGCCTGTCTTTGGGATTTCCATGTCTGTATGGATTCCCTGTATGTATGCTATTAAATTTTATTTTCTTCCTATTAATATGTCTCATGTCAATTTGTTGTTGTTTTTTTTAAGAAGGTCAGGGAGGAGCAGAGGGAGAGAGAGAATCTTAAGCAGGCTCCATGCCCAGCACAGAGCCCAACGTATCCATCTCACAACCCTGAAATCTTGTGTCAATTTGATTCTTAGTCTAGCTAGAAGGGCCTTAAAGGGGACAGGAATTCTTGCTCCCTTCACGTAGACTATCAGTATCGATGGTGCCCTCTGAAGTTGTGCACTACTCTTCTCCACTTCGGCTGATAGCAATTCTATCCTTCTGGTTGCTCAAGCCAAAAAATTTGGAAGCATCTTTGATTCCTCTTTTACTCTTACACCTCACATTCATGATGTCAGGGCATTCTGTCAGGAAGGCTCTACCTTCAAAATTTGTCAGCACCTCTCACGTTCTCCATAACTCCCAAGCTAATCTGAACCACCTCATCTCCTATGTGGGTAATTACAACAGATCTCATTGGTCTCCCTGCTTCTGCTGTTGGCCCCCTACTGTCTATTCTCAACCCAGTAGACAAAAACTCTAAAACATAAATTAGACCAGGTCACTTCTCTGTTCAAAACCCTACAGCAGTTCATCTCCCCTCAGAATAAAAGTCAAAGTCTTTACAATAACCTCTAAGGCCCCACATCTTCTAGATACCTATATGACCACACCCCTTACTTCAAGTCTGTTCAAATGCTACCTTATTAAAATGAGGCCTATTTGACCATTGTATCTAATTTGCCACTCTCTAAACCCCCTTATAATGCTATTTTTTTCTATTTCCACTCTTGTCATCATCTAGCATATTCATGTATTATATTCTTCTTTATTGTCTACCTTCCTTCTATTAGAATATAAGCTCCACAAAAACAAAATGTATCCAATTTTGTTGCCAACAAAATGTCTGGCACGTTGTAGGTTCAACAGTGAATGAATAACTACAGTGCCTAAGCAATTAGAGACTAGTAAATATTAATACAGGAACGAGTGTGACACATTATGTTGATACTAGTGATAAAGATTTTCTCTCCATAACGCATGATTTGTTAATATACAAGAATGTGGAACTATACAGCATGGTGGATTTTGTACAAGATTTGCAGTCAAAGCTTGGGTGATTCCTGGCCTCTCACGACTTCCTATCTGTGTGACTCTACAAGATTCCCTTTCCCCACTTGTAAAATAGGGATAAAACACCCATCCTATTGACCTCACAGGACTGTGGAGAAGATGAAATGAATGTGAATGGTTCTGCAAGCTATAATAAGCTAGACAACCAATTATTTAGGTAGAGAAAGGTTTGAAACTTTCAATAACATTGATTGTCATCATGCTATTCACCTCCAAAGAGAGTTCTGTGCCCTCTCTACTGCCAATCAGATTTTAACCTTTACTTTCACCCAGTGCTGACAGTGAGGAATCTCTGAGTTCCCTTACCCTGTTCAGGTTAATTATCCTCTTTTCCTTTCCATTTTAGGAAAATAGGCAGCAGGTGCTGTTTCCTGCTCCATGATCTCTGCTGACTCAGGCTGCTTCTTCATTTCCCTAGGGAGGAAAAAAAAAGTAAAAACACATATATGAACACTGGAATAGCTTTACCACAGCTTAGGTGGAGAGGATGATGTCTCTTCTGAAGGGACAAGGATTAAGCTTCGTCTAGCGGGAGTGGGGGAGGAGTGAAGACAGGCTGTTCAATTAATCTGGGTTCCTACTGCCCTGCAGTTTTGCCAACAGAGAGACCTGGGACAAATTCTTTCAATCTTACAAGGAAAAAGAAATCATCATAGTTATCACAATGCCCTTTGGAATTCATAAGAGTTACTAGAGAGAAGTAGAAGGAGGCCACAGGACATGGAGTTTGAGGCTTTTGGTGTATTTAAGAGTGAAAAAAATATGCCAAAACAGGCCTCAAAAATTGCTGTTTTTTTTAAGTCTGCACTAAATAATCCCTTTCATCAGATGGAAAACACCATGTAACCTATGATTCCCCCAAAAATGTGTTAATTCATTACACTACAAGGAATGGATTCCATAAATTCAGGTTCTACAATGAAAACTTTCAATCATGTCAGTTTGTGACTACGAATTTGCTTACATAGAGATAATGTCAAAAGTTAATGTGGGAGGTCCTCCTTGGAACAGGTTTGATCCTGTTTATGAAAAAGCTAAGGACGGTACAAATTATTCTATTAGCACACCTTCCTAACCCTATGTTTAATTAACGGCACATCCTTGTTTTGAATTACTTAAATGTGTTATTATTTTGCCACTTAACGTGTTTATCATTTTCAAGCAAACTGTAGACGCCTCAAGAAAGAGACCGAAATACAGAAGAAGAAAAAAATCAGCTAACAGAATTTCCTTTGACCACAGCTGGTCCAATGCATGAGTCCCTTTGTGTCACAAAAGCTTACAAATTGTTTGAAGAGGCACTGTACTGTCGGACAACCCTGACTGCCCTGGACATCTGGCAACCATAGGATAGCCTTGAACTTCGACTTCAGAACGAAAATATAAATTTGTAAAGGTAAAGTTCTGCTTCAAGTCACATCCTCTTGGTCACTATCAAATTAAAAACCTCCCGCCAGAAACCTAAATCATCTGGGAAGCATAAAGAGCTCCGGAAAACAATTTTCATCAGTTCATCACTACTCAAACTGGAAGCGCATTTTGTTTCACTTATTCTAAATAATTTACTCTTTCCACCAACCACGAGTCCAAGGTGCCCAGAGGGGATAGTGAGAGGAGGAGCGGTCCAAATGTTCCTATTTTCACACTTCCCGGTGGTAAGCAGAAAGGAAACGAGCCTGGGGAGGGAATCTTTCTTACTTTTGAAGAGATATTTGAAGGAACTTTTAGTAGCAGCTCCTCGTTAGTATAGTGGTTAGTATCCCCGCCTGTCACGCGGGAGACCGGGGTTCAATTCCCCGACGGGGAGGATAGTAAATTTTATTAATCCAACTGCTCTTTTCCGTATAATTCAACTACGAGATACCAAACCTGCTGACAAATACAATATCCAAATATCTTTTGTGAGTGTGCCTTTTTTAAAACGAGTGACTTTTAAGCTTAATGCTCACCTTGAAATAAAAGCCTACCCCGACAGTAAAAGCTTTTTATCGTTGGTGGAAGAGAAAGAGAACCAGACAGGACTCCGCGTTAGCTACCAGCTGCTGGCTGGCACAGGTGTGCGCCTGCGCAGCGACGCCCGCCAAATTCCAACTTGAGGTCATGAACTGGGCGCGGAACCCGAAGGGGGGAGGGGAGAGAGAAGGCGGAGTTTCCGCCCCTAAAGGGGCGGGTAAGAACGGAAATTGCTTGCTGTAGAAGAGGAAGGAGCAGTTTCCCTTGACCCTGGGGAACCGACTGAAAGGGAAACTCAGTTCTGCCACCTCCACTGGTCCGGTCCCAAGTTAGGTGGAGGGTTAGCGATCAGGAGAATGTGGGCGCTAAAGTGATCAGTCTTCATCTTCAACGTGTACCGGGTGGAGGGGCAAGGAGAGAATTGAAAAAAAGATGCCGGAAGAAACGCCATGTTACTTGAGTCCTAAGAAACTGCGCGAGGCACAGCCCAGCAGGACCTCGTGGCGCAACGGTAGCGCGTCTGACTCCAGATCAGAAGGCTGCGTGTTCGAATCACGTCGGGGTCATGGGCTTTTGTAGACTTTTTTTAAAACACTCGCTTCTAGAGATCTAGGAGTATTCCCGCCTTTTTTGAAAATGCCTTTTAGGATTAAATCTTTCTTCTTCAAATGTAATCCTAGTGATCCTTAGTGTGCAAAAAGTCAAGGCTGACTTTATATCGTAGTCTTAACGTTGATCGTTTTGTACTGTTTGGCTTTGTAAAGTGAGTTTTCTGTCAATTAAAGTAAAAAGTGCATATTACTATTAAAGTGACTATTACTACTGTACACTAGTGGGCATATCAGTCCAACCGTCCTTAACAAGAAATGTACAAGCTGTTTTCCCAAAAATGGTTAGACCCTTTTGAAAGCAAGGACAACAGTAAAATTTCTAACTTTGAATATTGTTGCAGTTTACACGTCCTAGCCTGTGTGCCAATAAACGATCTTAGAATGTGTGATTAGTATCCCACTTTTACAGTCCCTAAGGGTCACCCAAGTTTCCAAACAAAGTAACTTACTACATATCCTTGTCTTTACCAAATGTTTTACTAAAAAGGTGGGAAATTTGTTGAAAGAACGTGTTAGAAGCCATTGGACCTAAGTGATATATCAATGCCCCCTTTATATTTTCATCAATTCATGTGAATGGGGACAAGTCAGATACTACTTTCAATCTCTTTAATAGGGAGCAAAGCTTAGTCACCTTTTTGAGCTCCAGGACTCTTAGTACTGAATAGGGCCTGACAGGCATGTGTCAAACATTTGTTGTACAAAAAATGAATAGCACGATGATGAGAAATATTTTTAGATCTTTATTGGCTATGTTCCATAAAAGTCCTTGAATTTTTCTGCTGTTTTGAAAATACCAAGTACTAATTTCATATGATTTAACCTAATACAGGAGTATAGCTGGACATTATATTTTCACTTTGTGTAGTTTGTTCTTTCTCCTACTTGGATGGATTGAGATTAGACCATCCATTTCAACAGGTATGAACCACCAACTATGATGAGCCTAATACTGTGCTCAGCACTGAGGGATACACTGAGCAAACAAATACCATAATATGTTGGGCTAAGTGCCATGAAAGTAACATGAACAGAGTGGTATGTAGATGCTAAAATAGGACATTAACTCTGCCTTGGGTAGCTCAAGAGGGCCTCATAAAGGAGAATTTTCAAAAATAAAAGTTTACTATGTTGCTCTAAGGCGTTTATTTATCCAGTAGACATATATGAATGCCTTCCATGAGTCAAGCACTTTCACTTAATATCCCTGGGTCTGACTTCTTCAATTATAAAAGTAGTGGTTTATATTCGTTTGCTAGGGCTGCCATAGCAAAAGATGACAGGCTGGGAGGCTTAAACAAGAAACTTATTTTCTCATAGTTGGGGAGCCTAGACATTCAAGATCCAAGTGACAGCAGGGTTTGTTTCTCCTGAGACCTGTCCTTGGCTTATAGGTGGCCACCTTCTTACTGTATCCTCACATGGTCATTCCTCTGTATGTGCACATCTCTGCTGTTGTCCAAGTTTCCTTTTATAAGGAAACCGGTCAGTTTAGATTAAGGCCCACTCCAATGGCTTCATTTTAACTTAATTACCTCCTAAAAGTCCTTATCTCCAAATATAGTCACATTTTGAAGTACTGGGGGTTAGGGCTTCAACATGAATTGTGAGGGGCCACAATTCCACCCATAACATAAGTTAATGTTCCTTCTCCCCTGGCAACCTTTGCATGTATAGCATATATCTGTAAAAATACTCACTTGATCTTAGCTTGGACCAAGCATGTTATCTCATTTGTACAAAATCATACTCTTGTGAGGCAGAGCAGGTAATGTTACCTTGTTAATCATTTTGTGATAGCAGCCCTAGCAAACTAATACAGCTTCTTCGGAGAACTGCTAGTTCTCCAGCACTGCTGGAGAGGAAGAGAGAAAGCTATTGAGGTAAAACAGGAGTCAGATCAGTCAGGACCTCCTAATTTGGATTTTATTCTGAGGGCAAAGCAAAGCTATTATTCAAGACTATGACAAGGTCAGCTCTGGCTTTACAAAGAATGTAAAAAATAAATAAATAAAATGGCCTTGAGCTGTTGTTTCCAGACCAGTACCCTATGAACAAGTTAGAAATGCAAATGTTCAGGTCCCACCCCATACCTACAGACTCAGAAAAGTCTGGGGATGGGGCCTAACAATCAGAGTTTTAACCAGGCCTTCCAAGTGCTTCTGATGGCCAGCTAAAGTTTGAGAACCACTGGAGGTCCCACTTAACCTGACAGCGTTGTTAAGAGAATCAAACAAGGCACAGCATAGGGAATATTGTCAATGATACTATAACAGCGTTGTATGGTGACAGATGGTAGCTACACTTGTGGTGACATAGCATAACATATAAGAGAAGTTGAGTCACTGTGTTGTACACCTGAAACTCATGTAACATTGTGTGTCAACTATACTCAAAAAAATTTTTTTTAAAAAGAATCAAATGAGATATACATAAAAATGTTGTAAAGCAGTATATATATATAGTATATATATACATGTCATTATTTATACTGCTGCAGCTCTAAAACTGTTACTTCACAGGTTCCAGCTTCTTTCCAAGTTTGGACATCTGTACTTTCCTAGAATAGCCCATTTGCTGGCTTGCTATAACTTTGAAACAATTTGAAATCCAATACTTCATTTTAACTTTAACTTCTACAACCATTATATAGGAATGATGTCAGAAAAGAGGCTCTGAAATACAGATCCATATTTGAATTCCCACCTAATAGATCTGTGATTTTGTACTTTTCCTCTAAAAACTTTCCAGGCATTTATTCTTCCAAGTGGATTTATCCACTACTATCAAATGCTCTGAGCATTTATTTCACCTGTTTAATAACCTAGGTTTCTCTTTTGAGATTATTTTTAATCAGTTACCTAAGACTGATGAGCTGATAAAATGGAGCCTTTGGAAATATAAAACTGAAAGACTGAATTCTGATAAGCCAAGTGATTTCCCAATTTCTCACACTAATTCCAAAAGAAAGGTAGTTATATTTATAAAAGCATGTGTTCATTGTAGAAATCTTGATAAGTACAGAAAAAATAAGAAAATAAAAATTACTTGTTCCCCACCACCTAAACAAAATTACTACAAACATTTTTAGTCTTTTTTCTTTGTATATATTTTAAATAAACACATATTCATACACACTGTTCTTTACAGAACTGAGATCTTACTCTAATATGGTTCTCTATTTTTTTCTACTTATTTTTACTTAATGCTTTATTGTGAAAATCCTTTCATATTCTTAAGAAAAATGTCAAGAACATGACTTTTATGACCATCATGTAGTATTTGGTCATCTGCTTTGTTTGAGGTGACACCTTTAAATTCACAACCAAGCTCTATGCAAAACGGAATAATGAAAAACAAGTCAGCTATATATTAATAACATTAAAAACTTCAAAAAGGAAAATGAAGGCAGTTATCCAAGTGATATGGAAAAAAAGAAGTTTCAGAACAGTTTTCTGACAAAGTCATTCCACTGATTTATTTTTTTAAGCTGTGCCTTCACATAGGAATATCTTTTCACTGTTTCCCAAGGTTTTTGGTATCAATGCTGAAACATTCTAAATTTTTTTAAAAAAAACCTAAAACATAAATAAATAAATAAATAAAACCTAATACCTGTTTCAACATAAAAGGTAATCTTTAAAATTTTTATTTTTATGAATATAACAAAATAAAATGCCCAGTCTTTCTTTTTCAATTAAGAAATTTCACAGGGCAGTAGAGCATGTGACTCTTGATTTTAGGGTCATGAGTTTGAGCACTATGCTGGGCATGGAACCTACTTAAAACTAAAAAAAAAAAGATTTAAGAAATTTCACAGATGATGACTCAAAAAATCCTTGAGCAGGAGAGAAGGATGAAATCCAGAGTACAAGGGGTGGAGTTCTTTCTGATAGGAGTTCTCTGTTTTCCATTGAAACAAAAAAGATGCAAGAGCAAATGAGCACAGAAATGACCTTCTTAAGTTGAGGCATTCCCTGCAGATGGTTTCCAGTTTCTCAAGTATGATGCAAGTTCACCAGCTGAAAATGGGGACAGGTGGGGGGAAAAGGATGTAAAAGATTTGAGTAGAGAAGCTAAGGTGTGAATGGTCAATCCAGTGAACGAATAGTTTTGCCAGCCAGTATGAAGTGCTCCCATGAGGTCTGAGGTCATGAATTAAAACCAGTCAGCCCTGTCATATGATTTTTCTATAGCAATCTTTGCTACTTGGATACCAGCAATTGAATGGAAAAGTTTGTTGCAGTAGGGTTCAGTCCAAACAAGACTAAGGTTCTACCTGGAGGTTCCTCCAAGTAAGAAAGATAGAGACATTGGGGTAAGAGAATTGAAAATGTCTGCAAAAGAGCAATTACAAGGATTAATTGAGGAATCTAAGTTGGATGAGTTGGAAGTGTTTATGATGTAGAATCATATTAATAGTTTTTTTTTAAGTGTTGGGCCTAATGGATTGGAGGTGTTAATAGTTCAGTGAGAGTATAATAAATGAGCTGAGGAAAAAGGCTAGTGATTGACAATTGGGATGCTTGAAATTGAGATTTAGAAGGCAAAACAGTTATTGATGACAAGGTTCAAAGTCTCACCACTTGGAGTGGATGGATGATATGGAATAGAGGAACAAGTTGTTGGAGATGAAGAGGTTAAAAATCTAAAAGGCCAAGTGCTGAGGGTGCCTGGCTGGCTCAGTCGGAAGAACATGTGCCTTTTGATCTCAGGGTTCATGAGTTTGAGCCCCATGTTGGGTGTAGAGATTACTTAAATAAATAAACTTTTTTTTTAAAAAGATTTTATTTATTTATTTGACAGAGAGAGATACAGCGAGAGAGGGAACACAAGCAGGGGGAGTGGGAGAGGGAGAAGCAGGCTTCCCGCAGAGTGGGGAGCCCCATGCAGGGCTCAATCCCAGGACTCTGGGATCATGACCTGAGCCGAAGGCAGACGCTTAACGACTGAGCCACCCAGGCGCCCCAAATAAATAAACTTTAAAAAAATAAAAATTTAAAAAAATAAAATGATGGTGTTGCATGGGCCATCTATAAGAATGTTAAATTCACAGAGACTATAGACAGGAATGGTGGGGAAACCTAGAGCAAGGAAAAACAACCTATAATATCTGAGGGAGAGTGGCCAGAAAGTTGATAAATGATAAAGATGATAAAGGGTGATTTACCTAGATGATATGAACTTCAAATGTTTCTGAAGGAGGAAAGAGGGCAAATGTTTTGAAGTATTAATCAGGAACAAAGAAGCCACCCAAACTCTGTAGCCCAACCTCTAGGACTTAAGGTACAGAGTATGAGGGAAAAAATAACTCCTACTTAGGAGCTCTACAGCAGAGTTAAAAGCAAAAATTACCTTCATCACTAAAAATTAATAGTGCTGGGGATATAGCTGGATGCATCTAGGACAATTCCAAGTCTGAATTGGGTAAGTCATGACTTTGTGGATGATGCAGAAAGGCGATCTCACTGTCTGATAGCTTATGACATGAACCATGTCTCCTGAGAAATGTAGAATCTGCAAGTAACCTCCAGTTGATAGTGTCTAAGGATAGGAAAAGGAGAGACAATTAATGAAAGGGAATGAAAATGTTTTTGCTCAAGGAGTATTCATTTCAAGGATCTAGAATGCAGTTCTTTGTGAATTATATTATCTTTACTGTTGGCCTGTAGGGCATAGTACTTGTCTATTTATTTTAAAGATTTTATTTATTTATTTGAGAAAGGGAGAGCGGGGATGGGGAGAAGCAGAGGGAGAGGGACAAGCAGACTCCATGCTGAGCTCAGAGCCCCACATGGGGCTCAATCTCACGACCCTGAGATCGTGACCTGAGCTGAAATCAGAAGTTGGACGCTTAACCAACTGAGCCACACAGGTGCCCCATACTGTGTCTATTTAAAACAACTTGCAAAAACAAGCAAACACCTTGCAAACTCAACAGGTGATTTTTTTTTAGCGTGTGGTTAAAAAGTAGGATGAAGTATTGCCTTTAAAAATTAAACGGCCTGGAAAATGGAGAAATATCTGGTGCAAGGGCCCTTTCAAAAGTCATTGCACTATCCTTGGGTGATTCTGTGACTTCATCATTGTATTCTACTCACATCAAATTTAGGTAGAATATTATCCTCAGGTATCAGTGATGCCTCCTTCTTTAAGGATCCATTTCAGGGACCAGGCTGCTCAGGTTACCTCAGACCATAGGGCAGCTGTCAGAGCCCGGAGACCCTTCTATGTACCCAACCTGGTCAGATCATATATAGTCCTGGTAACTCTGACCCTTTTCAGATACAGCAGCAAAACCTACCTCTTAAAAACTGTTAGTACAATCAGGCCGGAGCCAAATTCTTCAACTTGCTAATTCAAATAGGGTAGCATAGACCTATCAACTGTGTTCTTGCCAAGATTATGCAGACTGGGACTATCCCACATGCATTAATTACATTTGTGGTGCAAAATCATGGTCCTTTGCCTCTCAGCTCAGTTACCCCTATGAAGATAAAAGCAATTGCCTATGCGCCCAGGGAAGCTGTGGGGAGAAAAATGAGGTAACTTTCACAAGGCATCCTAAAAATGTACAAAACAATTTGCTACTTAAAGTACAATTTTTAATTTGCATTACTAGCTTATTACTATTGGTTAAATATATGTAATACTGAGAGTTTTAGAAAATAATTTAAATATAAAATTGCCCCTAGGAAAAGAATCCATCATTAAATAGTGTCTCCTCAATTTGAACAAAATAAAATGACTTAACTCATAGGGAACATTTTTAGTGAAGGCATTTTTTAAAAATTTCCTCAAACTTAAACAACCATGCAGAAATCAGATAAACATTTTTAAAAAAATTTAAGCAGCTTATAAAAGTTTGGAGGTCAGAATTTTGGGGAAATGATTAAAGTACCCTAAATGCAAGGTCAGTTTCTTTTCTTTCTTGGAGGAAAGCTTCTTGGAACATATATATATATATATATATATATATATATATATATATTCGTTAAGAAACACAAATATTTGTCATCAGTGTTGTTTTCAGGAAGACGTTTTAATCTTATTACATTTCTGAGACTTTTTAATTTGGATCAGTAATATAGGTTTGATTAGGGTTCCCAGCCTGATTATAGGTCACCAGTCTATTCTGATTGAAATGTAGGTATGCACCATCTCAGTTATCTTAAGTTGCCCATTAAGGCATTACTAAACGTTTTGCTTCATCCTGTTGTATTACTAAACATTAGATTTGATTAAGTTATGGTAAGATACTTATGTAAGACTAACCCAGAGATGCTCTCAACGAAAATGCAGTTGTGCCCCAATGTTCAAAATGAAATAATTCAGAAACGTTCCAACCTGTAGGGTAAGAAACGAATGGAATATCTGACGATACAATTTTGTCACAAATTCAGGGGCATTTTAAAGTGCCCAGTAGTCGAGGTCTGGCTTTTCCTGAATTTCAGGAACAAAAGAAGCGTTCACAAGGAGAGAGGGATTTAACTGCTTGCTCTCCCCCTTTCCACCCCCCAGGTAAACCAAATCAAGGAAGATGAGCGCCGACAGGCACGCCTTGCTCCTTTTCTTTCCCTTCATGGTGAGCGTTTGGGGAAGGAAAGGCTGTGGTCATTCTTCGGTAAATCAGTGTCCTACGATTTAGAAAGGCCCAGACCAGGGTCCTCGCAGCAGGCGTGAAATTCGACCCGTTCGAAGGCGATCGACCCCAGAAAAGAAAGCTTCTTCTCAAGCAGGGCGCGGGGGAAAAGAAACCGCACACACAAGTAGTATGATTTGTCCCTTATCAGCGTCTTATGGGAAGGGTGGAGAAAAGGGAAACAGAAACGGACCAGTCGCCCAGGATCCCGCCCGAGCGGCTTTTAAACTGCGTTTCTACAACCTCTCGCACGGTGCAGCGGCTAATGGAACCCGCGCGAGGGCTCCTACCAATCACCGCCCGGCTTCCTCCCACCGCGGACCAATGGCGGCGCGCGTTCTTGGGGCATGGGCGAAACAGGCTGTTCTCTCCTTGCTTGTGTAGTGTGTGGGCTGGGGTTGGTGGAGGCTCCTATTTTGGCCGCACTTGGTCTGCACTTGTGCTTGGGGGGGCTTTTGTGTCCGGCTTTTGCTTTGCTTTGTGTGTGCGAGTTTTTGCTTTGCTCCGCGGCATTCCTCCCGGACGGGAGCCGTGAGGCTCGAAGGCGGCAGCGCGGTAGCCCCCCCACCCCCCGGGCAAAGAGCGAGCGCGCCGGCGTGAGCTGCGGGTGTGAGGTCTGCGGGGAAGGGGATTCGCCGCGGAGATGCCGGAGTTCCTGGAAGACCCCTCGGTCCTGACGAAGGAGAAGTTGAAGAGTGAGTTGGTCGCCAACAATGTGACGCTCCCGATCGGGGAGCAGCGCAAAGACGTATACGTGCAGCTCTACCTGCAGCACCTCACGGCTCGCAACCGGCCGCCGCTCGCCGCCGGCGCCAACAGCAAGGGGCCCCCGGACTTCTCCAGCGACGAGGAGCGCGAGCCCACCCCGGTCCTCGGCTCCGGGGCCGCCGTCTCAGGCCGCAGCCGGGCCGCAGTCGGCAGGGTAAGGACGCCCGGCCGGGACCACAAAGGCGGGCGGTTGGCGGTTGTCGCCCCTACTCCCCCGCCCCGCGCGCGCTCGCAGCCCTTCCTCCTTGGCGCCCCCTCGGGCCTCCTCGGCAGCCGGGCTGTCCCCGCGCGGGACCGGGAGGCTGGCCTGTGGGTCTGCGGACGCAGGATTCGGCTCCTTCGCCGCGGGGCTTGCAGGCTCCGGAAAGGGAGGCCGCTGGAGGGGAGAGTCGCGAAGTTAGGGCCGCGGACTAGCGGTTGTGTGTCTGGAAGGTGTGAAGTTGGCGTTTGCTCCTCTGTGGCTCGCGGATAGCTCGGTGTTCCTTGACCGTCGGGAGTGGGTATTTCGACGGGGACTTCCGTGCCCGATTCGGAAAGCCTTTTGAGGAGGGTCAGCCTGAAACTGCAGTAGGTTACGTTTGAGCGTTTTCCCGCTTTATTAACTGAAATGACTAGTAATCGAGTCTCAGAGCGCTCCCTGGAGGGCAATTTGTGACATACTAATTTCTAACCAAAATTTGAAATAAAGAAGTTCCCGCCTTTTTATGGTTTTGCATATGGAGGGCTTTTTGAACCGTTTGTTTTTCTTGTTTAAGTTTTCCAGCAACAAGCCATCTTTTGGCGGGGCAGTGTTCTAATTTAAAGTGAGCCCTTAAAAATAACATCTTTAAGCGGTTATCCTATACGCTCAAATGTTTGGAAATTGTAGTTACTGAGGGCTTGGGTTTTTGTATTTTTTTTTTTTCCTTTTTGGTAAATTTTGCATAAGAAAAGGAAAGATTTCGGAACTCATTTCTTGACATTCTGACGTATCAATGATTGCAATTTGGAATATCTAATCCTAGTTAAATCTCAGATTGGTTCTACCAGATGCGTATTCTGTTTGAGAATAGTTTTTGTTCTGTGGGTTTTTATATGCTGTTTTGTTGGCGTGAACTGCCTACTCAGATTTCAAATCATGACAGACTGTAGTTAAAACTAGTGATTGGATGTAATATACGTTGCTTTGTAAGACTTCATGGAGTTTAGAGTTGTTGAGTTTTGGTAACTCAAAAGTACTGCGTCTTTCAAAGTTGTGTTGTCAGTTTTTAAGAAATCTATCTGATGTGTTTTTCTAGACTACCAGGTGGAAATGAAAGAAAGATGTAATGTAGATTTAACTGAAAATCTTAGCCTGAGCTTTAGAGAAATTCAGAATCTTAATGTCTTAAGTCAGTGCTTGGCAAATAGGAGTGTCAAATATTTGTGTGTTAAATACCAACTGCACTTTATTGCTTCTGATGTCTTTGTGGATTTGAAGAAAGCCAATTTACTTCTCCATAATAAAGAGAAGTTTAAGAGATTTCTTAAAGAGAAAGTAAAGCATCCGTTATCTGCTTTTTCCCAACCCCTATGGAAAAAATACTCAAACTATTTTAGTAAAGATTTTTGGTGGGAATGAAATCTTTTCCATTTAAATCAGCACACTTAAAAAAAGAGAGTCTTCTGTAGAACCCTGTATTGTCTTCTGTGTAAATGTATTATTCTTGAGCCATGGAACTACTTGGTTGTGTTTATAATAGGATTGGTCATTCTTACTTATTTTTATGATTCGTTTTCAACAGAAACATCCACCTTGGTTTTGATGTTTTTCCTTCAGGAAATTTTTTAAAGACTATGTCCCAACTAATATAACATTGTATGTTAACTATACTTCAATTTAAAAAAAAAAGTATGTCACAATCTACTCTGTGTTCTTGGAGGTGTAAAAATTTCAGTTCAGTTATCCAACATTTTTGAATTCTACCAAGTGCTGGTAACTACTGGAGATTGATTTCTGCAGACCCTGTCCAATACCATAATTATATAATTTGTTGGATTTTTTTGTATGTTAATTGACCGTGTTTATTACACATTTCATATCAAATTTCCCATGTTATCAAAGTTGATCAGCACCACGCAAATAAGTTTGGGTGAAAGGAATTAATATTTTAAGAGAATCTACAATGTCTAGTGGCATGTTAAGCCCTTTATATCTCATTTAATGTTTTAGTCCATATTAAGAAAAACTATTTGATAGCCATAGATTCAAGTCTTACCTGCCTTGAATTTTTAAAACTCAAATGCCAGGCTCAATGGTGTCAACAATTTGAAAAAATTAATAGTGGTAGTTGGGCACGGTAGCATCATTTTCTGTTTTAAAGCACATTAAGTAAAAGTGACTTATAATTGAATTTAGGAATATGATAGATTTGTCAGGCATAGGAAAAATAATCTTGAATTTACAGGAAAAGAGCCTTAGGGCATTTATAATAATCGATAAAATTATTCTCCATGGCACATTACTCTTATGTGTACAGTATTTTATATTGTGGCCATTGTTAGCACCATATGTAAAATAATGTCACATTTCTTAAAGAATATAATCTAGCAGAAAGTCAAATTATGTTTGAGAGTTGTAGATAAGGCAGATTTTTTTAAGTTTGTGTTTTTAGCATTTTAAAACAAACATTACTGTGGATTGGCCAAGGACAGAGCATATACCTTCTATTTAAACATGAGTTTATGAGGAGTATTTTTTTTTTTTAAGATTTATTTATTTATTTGAGAGAGCGAGAATGAGAGAGAGTACATGAGAGGGGGGAGGGTCAGAGGGAGAAGCAGGCTCCTCGCTGAGCAGGGAGCCCGATGCAGGACTCGATCCCAGGACTCCAGGATCATGACCCCAGCCGAAGGCAGTTGCCTAACCAACTGAGCCACCCAGGCGCCCTATGAGGAGTATTTTTAATTAAAGGAGAAACTTTCCATTTAGCCATGGCCACGGTCTCTTAGATTCTTTTGGTGTGATATGACAAAAATACTTGCATGTTCAAAATTTGGTTTTGGTTTTCAGTTTTCTTGTTTCTAAGCTTTTATTTAATGCATCTTGATAACACCAGTGTTTTAGGTGTTGAAATTACCTAGATTGTTGACACAAAAATAAACAATCACAAAGTTGGCAATCTGCCTAATCATTCCAAGGTACAAAGCGCAGGTACAGCTATTTGGAATCCAATGGAGCATACCATTCTTGAATGGTCTGATCGAGTGGATCATGAATTTTTAACAGCAAATATTTAAAGACATGGAACAGAACAGTAAAAAGTGTGTTAGCGATGGTGAGTTAATTAAATCATAAATTGACTGCCATACTCTACAGTAAGGTGTTAAGTGTAGAGACTTTTGAATCAGAGTGTTCTACAGTAGGGATTAAAATTCCAAACCTGCCGCTTATTCGTTTATTCGGATGACTTTGAACAATGAACATTGTCTGTCAGATGCTCAGTTTTCATCTGGAAAATAAGAATAATCTAGTAACTACTTAATTGAGGATTATTAAAGGTTGCATTTGTTAAGGTGTCTAGTGCTCAGCAGTTGATACCTATTACAACATGTGATTTCTGAATTTTTTTTTTGTTTATTTAGCTCCAGAGCAATACAATGTTACCATAATATTTTTTTCAGAATTGGATGAGGTAAGTTTTGAAAGTGATACAGGCATAAAGTCTGTTCAAATGTTACTGTATTGCTGGAGTTAGCTGTGCAACTTTGGTCTTCAGTTTCCTCTCCTAAAATAGGGTTGTTAGTATCTCTCTCATAGGATTTTTAGGATTCTCTTGGTTAATACATGTAGGAAGTTATCCAGAACACAACTTGATATATACTAAGTGCTCAGTAGAATCTATTTTATATTAATTATTGTTGTACTTCATCTTGCTACTAGTGGTGGAAATTTAAAAATAAGAGTAGCTGGGGCGCCTGGCTGGCTCAGTCAGTAGAGCATGCAACTCAAATCTCAGGGTTGTGAGTTTAAGCCCTACGTTGGTCATTGGTCGTGGAACCTACTTAAAGTTTTAAAAAGTAATAAAATAAATAATAGTAGCTTAGGTGATATTATCAAAGAACTGTTGGATTTTAAAGTTGAAAAAGACATTAGAGATCATCTGGTAGTTGGGAAGAAACTGGAGAGCGAACAGTGCCTGGCACATAGTAGGTACCTGGTATTTTTTGACCGAATGAAACTAAGATCCTTTGATTTACTCAGAGGAATGAAACTCTGGATGCAGAAATCAGTACAAGTAATGGTTCCTTCTTCCTGATTGAAACTGCTGGCTTGATAATTATGGTAAGACACTATCTGTCTCCCACTTAATATTCCTGTTAAATTTAATATTTCATAAAAATAGCATTACATTTCTGGAACTTTTCTCCCTGCAAATTAAAGATAAAAATCAGGTAACTTGTTATGAATTTCTGCTTTATTTGACTTAAGCTAGTTTATTGGCCTCTTAGATTTCTCTGTACAGCTGTAATCTTTCATTAAGTTTTAAGAAAATATAAGACTGTTGGGTTCCTCTTTGATTTGATAAGCCTTTGTTATTTCTTTTTTTTAATATTATTATTTATTTATTTGAGAGAGAGAGCAGGGATGGGCAGAGGGAGAGCATCTGAAGCAGACAATCTACTGAACATGGAGCTGATGCTGGGCTCCATCCCATAACCCTTGAGATCATGACCTGAGCCGAAATCAAGAGTCAGACAGACGCTTAACCCACTGAGCCACCCAGGCACCCCAAGCCTTTTGTTATTTCTTAATAAGAAATGGGTTTTTAAAAATTAATGACTTATTTCTTCCTCCCTAGATGGCACTTTCATTCATCCACTCAACAAAACATCTGTCAGATACCTACTCTTGTGTCAGGCAGTCTTTTTTAAATTTTAGATGCTTGGGATACAATATGAATATGACAGTGCCTCTTTCTGCTACTATCTTAAATGCTGCATCCAAAACACCTGAGATACACGTTAAAATACAGATTCTCGGGCGCCTGGGTGGCTCAGTTGGTTAAGCGACTGCCTTCGGCTCAGGTCATGATCCTGGAGTCCCGGGATCGAGTCCCGCATCGGGCTCCCTGCTCGGCAGGGAGTCTGGTTCTCCCTCTCCCACTCCCCCCTCTTGTGCTCTCTCTCTCTCTCTCACTCTCTCTCTCAAGTAAATAAATAAAATCTTAAAAAAAAAAAAATACAGATTCTCAGGCCCAAGATTAGGACTCAGACTGGGGTAAGACTTTTTAAAATAGGGGTTAACTTTTCCAAAAGTTTTGAAGTTCTGATAACCAGACTTAGGGACGGTTGCTCAAGGAATTCACCATCTGGAGAAGAAAAAGTATGTTTACAAATAGGTGGAATGTGGTGAGTGCCAAAGAAAGAGATTTCTTGAAAACCTCAGGCTGTTGTAAGAAATTAAAATTGGATGTTTTCTTGATAATAAGATTTGAAAATTCTTAGGGTGGGAGGGATTATCTACCAGTAATCTGTACTTGATTGATTTTCTTTTATTTAAAGTATTTATGTTACACAGGGGAGTTTTTCTTCCCAACCTTTTGGAAAATTCAATTAGGTCATTAACACAGGATTTGGTCTGTTTGATGAAAAAAGAAGTTTTTTCTCTAAAGAATTCAAGGCTATGCTATATAGAACTCTTAGACTCTTGGTAACTATTTTGACATTACTGTGTAAGTTGCTTAAAGATTTGAGCCTGATCCTTTTTCAGTGCAATATGTGTATCAAAGCCTTCTGAAAGTACCCTCACTAACTTCCATTTCCATTTTTTAGTTATATTAAAGATTTCTCTTGAATTGATGTCATTGTTCTTATTAGCAGTTATCTTTAAAAAACAATTTCTCATAATCTTGCTTTATATAAAATATTTCAAATTTTTATTTGGCTAAAAAATAGAAATTCTAACACATGGCCAAATCATGTCTGATATTTCTTTTCCCCCCCTCAGAATCATTGAAAGTAAGCAGTCCATACAATTATGGTTTTCACCATTTTGCATAAGATATTTCTAGGATTCAGTATTGACTCACTTGTCTTAAATAGTAATTTGGGCCTAAATTGACTTTGATATTTGTGGCCATTATTTAAACAGCCATTTTTTTGTTCAGTTCTCTGATGCTTTCTGGGGTTACAGAGGCATTTTGTAAGGCTATCTGCCACATCCCTAGAAAGTACCCATACTTCTGCTCTCTTCTCTTGCTTAGCCTTGGAAGTTTATATAGTTTAGATAGTTTTTCAAGTAAATACTGCCATTGCTTAAGTTATTTTTTAAAAAATTCCTTTGAAATTTCTCTCAAAGCTTGTGCCATGTTCTTTCACTTTTCCTAAGAAAACGGCCACATAGAACTAAGTGTGGTGACAAAGCTGTGTCAAGAGGTGATAGCCATAAAGTTTGACTTCTTTCATGGGTCAAAAACTGGCCACTAAAGTCACTGTATTCATTTGGGCTTCTTAAATTCTGATATGCTTGTTTAAGGAAGTCATTTTTAAATATAACTAATATCTTTATGGTATAGTCTTAAACTTTCATAGAATAAACTTTTAAGGATTTTTAAAAGAGGTCAGTAGTAAATCGTATTTCACCCGAATGTCTGGGTGAAAATGTTTAATCCCACTCTGTTTTCTCTTGAGTTTTTTATGCCATCACCTCTTCTTGAGATAGGCTAGCCAAAACTGACCATTTTAATGGTAATATCTTTAAAATATGAGTTACTTGTTATAATATCTTCAAATAATGAGTTGCTTTTAATTAAATTGCTAAGGCCTAATAAAGCTGTAAATCGACGGAGGGTGAGTTTGCATGTTTATTGTATACAGTGTTATATAGTAGGTCAACATTTTTTAACTGGAAATAATAACTGGACTTTGTTAACAGAAAGCCACAAAGAAAACTGATAAACCCAGACTAGAAGATAAAGATGATCTAGATGTAACAGAGCTCACTAATGAAGATCTTCTGGATCAGCTTGTGAAATACGGAGTGAATCCTGGTCCTATTGTGGGTAAGTTGGTAAAATTTCCTTTTCTGTGAGTGCCCCACATTGTTTTCTTGTCTTGTCTAGCAGTTAGAGTTTGGGTTCTAAGGAACAGTGTATCATTAATTATTTATATGACCCGGACACAGTTTCCTTAACTATAAATGAGGAAAATGAGAGAAATGAATTTAGATAATCTCCAAGATTATCTCTGTTGTTGAAATTGTTTCATATGGTGCTCATGTCACAACTACCTGGTGAGACATAGGGATCTTACATGACAATTGAGGAAAATCTGAGGTGACATAGTTGGCCAAATTCATCCAAGTCAGTAAATTGGTGACAGACTTATTAATATAACTCAAGTTAATCAGTTCATAGCATAGTACCCATTTTTAGTTATCAGTAAAAGTACTGTTTTTAAAGTCTTGTTTTGATTGGAAATCAAGAATGATCCCTTAATAAACTAAAAGAAGAAAACTTGGTACTAAATACACTGGATTTCCATCATTTGGTTACTGTCGGTGATTTTTGCCTTAATTTTGGAGGGTCTTGACAAGTAACCTCAAGATGAGAAACGTCTGTTTTGGTCTTCTAAGTTATGTAAAATTTTGAACACTGGGCAAATCATAAGAGACTTAACCATAGGAAACAAACTGAGGGTTGCTGGAAGAGAGGGGGGTGGGGGGATGGGGTAACTGGGTGAGGGGCATTAAGGAGGGCACGTAATATAATGAGCACTGGGTGTTATACGCAACTGATGAATCACTGTTAACTCTACCTCTGAAACTAATAATACACTATATGTTAATTGATTGAATTTAAATAAAATAAAATTTTTAAAAATTTGAACCCTGGAGATTTGGGATTTCTTTTTTTCCTATAGGTGAAGTTGCAAACAAAAATTTAGAATGTTGTCTTTCATTTTATTTAGCACACTACTTCCAAATAGCTGGTAATAAGCCTATGAATATAATTACCAACACACATTTGATACCCTTTTTAATTTTTCATTTAAAATTCCAAAAGGGAGATGCTGCAAAAATGTATATTATATATCAATATATATCAAGTTACATGTTAGCATACCAGCGGTTCATTTTTTCCCAGCTTTTTTGAGGTATAATTGACAAGTTATATATATTTAGTGTGTATAACTTGATATTTTTGTATTATATATTGTGACATGATCACCGTGATCAAGCCAATTAATATATCCATCACTTCACAGTTTTATTTTGTGTATGAATGTGTGATGAGAGAGCACTTAAGGTCTACTTTTGCAGATTTCAAGTATATTAACTATAGGCCATTATATATGTTAGATTTCCAGAACTTACTCATCTTACAGAAATTTTGTACCCTTTGAGCAACATCTTCCATTTCCCCCTCCCTAGCTGTTCATCTTACAACTACTTATATAACATTTTGAGATGTGTTGTTTCTAAAAAATGTATATTTATTATCATTTTATTCATCTTATAGAAACCAGGGAGATATACAGCTAGTCTAAAATAGAAAATAAAAGCTATTTTTGGTGGGGTTTTTGGGTTTTGTTTTTTTTTTTTTAAGATTTTATTTATTTATTTGACAGAGAGACACAGCGAGAGAGGGAACACAAGCAGGGGGAGTGGGAGAGGGAGAAGCAGGCTTCCTGCAGAGCAGGGAGCCAGAAGTGGGGCTCGATCCCAGGACCCTGGGATCATGACCCGAGCCGAAGGCAGACGCTTAACGACTGAGCCACCCAGGCGCCCCTGGGTTTTGTTTTTTTTTTTAAGAATGTATTTATTTGTTTGACACAGAGCGAGTGACAGAGGGAACACAAGCAGGGGGAGTGGGAGAGGGAGAAGCAGGCCTCCCGCCGAGCAGAGAGCCTGATATGGGGCTCGATCCCAGGACCCTGGGATCATGACCTGAGCCGAAGGCAGACACTTAACCAGCTGAGCCACCCAGCCACCCCGAAAATAAAAGCTACTTTTGGCTTTAAATTGTCATTCATGCTGAAATGTGTTAAAAATGTGTTTATAATCCATTTTACTTTGTTATCTAATTGGTATGTAATTTCTGCTTGTGGCACACATTTTCCATAAAAGGTCATTTTAATCACAAAGTAGTTTTATCTAAATGTGATTTAACACCTTAAATTTATACAGATTTTCTTTTTTAAGACTGTATTTATTTATTTGAGAGAGAGCACGAGCGGGTAGTACAGGGAGAGGGAGAAGCAGGCTCTCCACTGAGCAGGGAGCCTGATGTGGGGCTCAACCCCAGGACCCCAGGATCATGACCCAAGCCAGAGGCAGACATCTAACCCACTGAGCCACCCAGGTGCCCCCAAAATTTATACAATGTTATATGAAAATCAACTGAAAAAATGATTTATATGACTTTCCTTTTCCCATAACTGAGTGGCTCTTTTTAGGCATATTAAACTCTGAGAGTTGTGGGGTTTTAATCATAGTATTCAGAGGAATACAGTCTGTTTATAAAAATGACTTTTTCTACAAGGGAAATACTATTACATAGTACTGGGAAAAAATATACAAAGTCCAAGACTTTTCAGTCAAAAATACTTGGTCATACATGGCTCTTTAGTAGCTTGATCTGTAGTAAGATTCATATCAATCTATGTATTCCAGGTTACTAAAAGAAACATTGTTGTAATCATGTATTTAAATCTCAGAAAAACACCTGTTTTAGAAAAGAATCTTTTATATAGTTTTTAAAGCACTTAAATGTAGAAGAGGAAAGAGTAACATTTTAATGTTGCTAAAGACAATGAGCAGGATCTTAAATAAGACAATACAAATGCTAAAGCAAGTTCTGCCTTAATACAGGAACAACCAGGAAGCTGTATGAGAAAAAACTGTTGAAACTGAGGGAACAGGGAACAGAATCAAGATCATCTACTCCTCTGCCAACAATTTCTTCATCAGCAGAAAATACAAGACAGAATGGAAGTAATGACTCTGACAGATACAGTGACAACGAAGAAGGTAAAATTTCAAATGATGTTAGTCAAATATATGTAATTTTTTTTTCAGACTCATAAGATACAGTAACCATGAAGAAGATAAAACTTTAAGTATTACCAAGTTATATGTAATTTTTGTTCATATCATCAGTAATCCTCCAAGTAATTTGATTTAAATACCTTTTCTTGAGAATTCTAAGAAACAGAAATGTACAAGTGTCTGATTTTTTTTTTTTTTTGTCACCTAAAATTGCCAGGTACCTTTATCTTTTTTGCTTCAAATTTCATTTTTCTAAAAGAATAAAGTATTAAAAATAAACATGAAGTTTCCCCACTTACCCTTTCCAAGTATTATTAACACAGAAGCAACCACCATCCTTAATTTGGTGCTGATCTTTCCAATCCTTTTTAAATACTTTTTTTTTTTGTGGGCTTGAATTCATGACCCTGAGATCAACACCTGAGCTGAGATAAAGAGTCGGACACTTAACTGACTGAGCCACCCAGGCGCCTCTAAATACTTTTTCATATGCATCTAAAACATAACATTATTTTGAACTTTAAAAAAACTGTATAAATATCATGCCAAATCTTATCACTTGCTTTTCTTTATTCTGTTATCCTTTTGAGACCTTATCCTACTGATAGATTACATGTGTCCAGTTTATTATAATTAATATGTAGTGGTAGTATTTATAATATGGCATATATTCTCTGTTTTCTATTGCTATTTAAATTTATAGTTTTTGCTAGGTAATGTGATTTCAAGGCAGCTATGAAGCAAATATTTTGACATATTTTTAGTAGACTATTTTAAGAAAATTTGACCATAATATTTAAGTAGTTTTTGAAACTAGTACATGAAATTAATGACCTTTCTATAATAAGAACAACTTGATATTTATAAAGTTTTAATTCATATGACTTGTTTGTCAGTTTCATGATTATTTAATTTGACCCAGATTGCTTATATCTTCATAAGCACTGCCTGCCAGGGCACAGTGTGTCGAATTGGTTGTTCAGAATATGAAATATAGTCTTTTCCTTCAACAGCACTATGTTAGCAAGGAGGCAAAGAATAAAATCAACTTAAACACAAGTAATGCTTAAACTTCCTGCCTCTTTTGCCTCTACAGGAAAGAAGAAAGAACACAAGAAAGTGAAGTCCACTAGGGATTTTGTTCCTTTTTCTGAACTTCCAACTACTCCCTCTGGTGGATTTTTTCAGGGTATTTCTTTTCCTGAAATCTCCACCCGTCCTCCTTTGGGCAGGACTGAACTACAGGCAGCTAAGAAAGTTCATACTTCTAAGGGAGACCCACCTAGGGAACCTCTTATTGCCACAACCTTGCCTGGCAGGGAACAGTTGCAGAAGTTAGCCTCTGGAGGGAATTTGTTTACTTCCTCCAAGTCTAGCCATGATAGATGTGTAGAGAAAAGTTCTTCGGCATCTTCTCAGCATGAACTCGCTGCCATGTTGGTCTCTGCTGCAGCTTCTCCTTCACTGATTAAAGAAACCACCACTACTTGCTATAAAGATATAGTAGAAAATATTTATCGTGGAGAGAAAAGTGGAATTCAACCATTGTGTACTGAGAGGTCCCGTGTTTCAGATCAGTCAGTTCTCTCCAGTGAAAGGAAAGCACTAGAAGAGTCTGAGAGATCACAAGTAATTTCTCCACCACTTGCTCAGGCAATCAGAGATTATGTCAATTCTTTGTTGGTCCAGGGTGGGGTAGGTAGTTTGCCTGGGACTTCAAACTCTACACCCCCACTGGATGTAGAAAACAGATGGAAGAGAATTGATCGATCTGATTATCAAGACACTGAATCCCTGTCTCCTCCACGAAAATTCCCTAGGCTCAGTGAAAAGTCAGTAGAGGAAAAGGATTCAGGTTCCTTTGTGACATTTCAAAATACACCTGGATCTGAACGGATGTCATCTTTTGCCAAAACTGTTGTCTCTCACTCACTCACTACCTTAGGCATAGAAATGTCTAACCCATCACAACATGAGAAAATAGATGTCCCAGAACTATCTTTTCCCTTCCATGAATCTATTTTAAAGTTAATTGAAGAGGAGTGGCAGCAAATTGACAGGCAACTGCCTTCATTGGCATACAAGTATCCACTTTCCTCCAGAGAGGCAACGCAGATATTATCAGTTCCAAAAGTAGATGATGAAATACTGGGCTTTATTTCTGAAGCCACTCCACCAGTAGGTATTCAGGCAGCTTCCACGGAGTCCTGTGATAAACAGTTAGACTTAGTACTTTGTAGAACATACGAAGCTGCAGCATCAGCATTGCAGATTGCAACTCATACTGCCTTTGTAGTTAGGGCTCTGCAGGCAGACATTAGTCAGGCTGCACAAATTCTTAGCTCAGATCCTAGTCATATGCACCAGGCACTTGGGATTCTGAGCAAAACGTACGATGCAGCCTCATTTCTTTGTGAAGCTGCATTTGATGAAGTAAAGATGGCTGCGCATAGCATGGGATCTTCCACTTTAGGTCGCCGCTATCTCTGGCTGAAGGATTGTAAAATTAATCCAGCTTCAAAGAATAAGCTGGTGGTTACTCCCTTTAAAGGTGGAACATTATTTGGAGGAGAAGTATACAAAGTAACTAAAAAGCGTGGAAATAAACGCTAATAAAGTTAAGAATAAAGATACCTATTTGATCTTTGATATGGGGAACTTAGCAGCTTCCCTAAGAATTTCAAGTGCTTTTATGCCAAAATTTTCTTTGAAGATCTTTTTATTTAGTCTTCAGGTTGGACTGTTTTCAAAGTCAAGCTTCTACCTATCAAATTACAATATGAAAGTATTTGCTTACATAGAACTACCTTTTTTTATTTTTTCAGTTGCACAGATAGAAAAAGCCTGATACAATTTAAAGATTTCTAGGTCACATTTTTGCCTCATACAGTTCGTTCTCTCCTATTAAGATTTTACAATTCTCCAAAACTAAGAAAATGCTAATAACTAGAATGTAAGTGGAATCTTCACTGATTTAAGTATTACTAAATATCTTTTCACTTTCTGGAACTTGTCTACATTTTTTTTTCTTCTTTTGTTTGTTTTTTACTTCTGTATTCCTTCGTAATATTCTAGGTCAATGAAATTCAAAGTGCCAGTCTACAGACAGTTACTGATCCACGGATAAGTATGCACCAGAATTTGGATCTAAAGACACTTTTTAGATCAATGACGGTGTTTATTTTTGTGGCAAAATTTTATTGATAAAACAATGTGCCAGTTTACATTCTGATACAAGTGTCTAATTTCTTCAAGGACTGGTAGCAAACAGTTCATGGACCACACCTTACAAAATACTTCTCTAAACCATATAATTCTGGAATAGCGCATTCTCATTATCACTGTAGTTTGTCAGATGAACTAGACACTGGAAAAGTGGGGCTTTTTTTTTTTTAATACTTTGAAGTTATGTTGTGCTTCATGGATGATTAGGTTTAACCTAAATTCTAAAAAGCAAATTTATTAGTTTTTTAAAAATTCATAAGAAATCATACTATATTCCTTTGTATAAAGCAGTATATTATTCTGTGTTTTCATTTCTATGATTGTAAGATGAGTCTAACTGTAGAGGCATTTAATAATCAAATTTCTTTGTATTTTTATGGAAAACAGTAGTATTAAGTATCAGCAAAATACAGTCCCTTTGGTCCTCCAGGCCATTATTATATTCTTCGTATACATGTCCATCTTTGCAGCTTCCTGGGAGTAATTTTATTTGTTATTTGTCTTCTGGAATGTACATGTATACATGTACCTACTAAGTGCTATGTGACTTTTTAAAAATGTATTACTGTAGAATGCTTCTGCAAATTCAATAAAGTTGTAATTTGAACAGTTTGTGTGGTCTCCAGAAACCTGTTGTATGTGTGTTTTATTCTTGGAGTTGCAACAAGTTAGGTATTTGTGCATGAACATCCCTTTTCCATTTCTTCAGTGAAACTTGCTTGAGATTCCAATGGTATAGTTGAAAATATTCTATTTATCGTTGTGTGGTTTTTCTTCTATTAAAGACTAGGTTTTTAGCTGTTGGAATTTAAATTTGAGAGGAATTAATCTATAACCAGATACTCTGTTTAATCAATTTCTGCTCAATTACTACTGGGTTCTTTACTTTGTGATTTCTCATTCTTAGATTTTGAGTTAATAAAACATAAGGTTTATAATGCTAAGGGTTGTCCCTTAATATATATCAATATCCATCCATTAATAGACATTTGGGGAGGTGGGGGTGGAGTTAATACTTTAATCCTAAGTAAAATTGAACTATTTGAACTAACATGGTAAAAATCACTGGGGGAAAATTGCAAGTAGACTCTGGACTGACTAGTACTAGATTAGATAGTTAGCAAAACCTAACTGTCCTGACTACTTTTTAGCACCAGTGCATCAAGTTCATGAAAAACTAAGCTTTTTAAGAATTGACTCCATTTCTATCTCTGGTAGGAAGGTAATCTAACTTAAATTTGTGGTAATAAATAAGTTTTAGTAGTCACAACAGACATTAATTTTGCTATCCTATGATTAATGGCCACAAAATGTGGGAGTTAACTAAAACTTTTATAAGTCTTTAAAAATCTAGCTCTTCAGGGGTACCTGCCTGGCTCAGACGGTAGAGCATGTGACTCTTGGGGTCATGAGTTCAAGCCCCATGTTGGGTGTAGAGATTTAAAAAAACTGGCTCTTCAAATGGTGATAAAAATCAAGACCAGGAGAATGGAATATTGAAGACTATAAAAAGATACATTTGAGTTGTTTGACATCATGGTGATATGCTAATTAATATATATGAACTAGCTTCTCTTTAAAGAAATGTTATTTTTATTATGGAGAGCAGGAACTCAAGAAGTGACCTGTGAGTGTTACTTTCTGTGAACAGGATTCTTCCTTAACTCCTCAGTTGTACCCAGGTTTTTTTATAATCACATTAAAACAGAAGTGAGGACTTTTATTTATTTTTTTTTTCCAGAAGTGAGGACTTTTAAATTGTACTAAAGTAGTAACATCACTGCACTTGTTATTAGAGGCTTGATACCATACAGGTGTTTTCAGTCTTAAAATTCCTTATAGCTTTCTTCCATATTTCAAATTTTAATGACTGACCTTTGTTTATATAGTAGTAATGCACTGTATGGACAAAAGAATATTAACAACTATGTGTTTTAATATCCTTTCCCCACATCCAAGTAGTTTTTTGTGAAAAGCCTCCATGGGCAGTTTGAATTCACTTTATGTTTTAGGCTATTAGTTCCAGAAAAAGGAAAGAATAAATAGGAAGAAGCGGTGATCAGATGAAGGAGTTGGGGAGATAAACAAAAATGGAATAAAATAAGAATGGGAAAGTAAAGTTTTTAAAGACAGAAATTGCAGTTGAACAGTCATGGTCTGTTGAGGTAATAACCAATAGGCAAACTTGTTTTACATAAGAATGTGCCTAAAACCAAGGTTCCAGAGTAATGTTAGGATGACATTATAGTTCATTATGTATTTCAGAGAGTAATGTTTCTCCAATGTTATTTCCAGACTCTAAAATAGAGCTCAAGCTTGAGAAGAGAGAACCACTAAAGGGCAGAGCAAAGACTCCAGTAACACTCAAGCAAAGAAGAGTTGAACACAATCAGGTATCTTTAGTTCTATGATCACTGTGTTCAGGTGTAAGTAATCTGACAACACTAATTTGCTTGTGTCCTAGCCTTTGGTTAAATTCCAGTGTACTCGATGAAGTGTTCATTCCATTGTTCATTAAATGGCATTAGAAATCTAAACTTCATGTTTTTTGTCAGTAGTGTAGCCTGTGCTTACTGCAAAAGCAAGTGTTTAATAAATGTCTCATTTGTGTTTGATTCTGTGCAGAGCATGGTTCAAAGTCAGTCATACTGCCTTTTAAGGGAAATATTTTTAAAGATGGAAATAAATGCCTACCTAAGCATAATTTTTTTTAAAGGACGGGAAGGATTTTATACTTATTAACTTTGTCTAGATTTCTAACTTTGCTTTTACTTTTGCTTGTCTTCTGTGACTTTTCCCTCAACTCCGAAGTTAGTCTGTTCCTAAGACCACACTTTACTTATCTGAGGTGAAAATTTATCTTTTTCATTGTGGATGAGGCAGTATACAATTTTTCAAAAGGAAAATGTAGGAAACTAAGGGAGAACTAATAAGCACAGGTATAAATGAACTAATTTACAGAGAACAAATAATTGACTAATCTAGCATTGATTTGGCTGACCTTTACAAGATAGCTATCCCTGGAGTCATTTTCCTTACCCTTATTTTGTCTAGCTGGAAAGATTTGTCTAGTTGGTTATTTATCTTTTCCATCTTCTCTTTGTCATTTTAAAGTCACACATCCTGAGAGAAGTTCTTGATTTCTTAAGCCATGTCTGCCTTGGTTTGATGTACTTGATAAGTTGAATTTCAGAATTATTTGTTAGAAATGAACTTGGTGATTATGGAGAATGTATAGAGCACTCAGTGAAAGATTTTGTTTAATATAGAACCAAATACTGGAATAAAGATATTATTGCCCTTTTATCTCTCTTACTAGGGGAGAACTACAGGGTCATGCTGAAGAATAAGGAAATAATAGAGCAAGAGAAACTAGGAAAATCTGGTGAAGGACAATGAAATAGACAAGTAGAGAGAATTTTAGTCTACAGTATGACGGCAGGATGGTATAGTGCCATCAGGAATGCTGGACTGGTCAGATAATGGGTTAAGAGCCAGGATGAAGGATGGTATTAAATAAAGATGGTTTAATTGAGTTGGGGAATCCAAACTGAGGGACAGGGTAAATAGTAGATTTAGGAGATGACAATGGCCTTATACAAAATTTAAAACATCAAGAAAATCGGAGGGAAGAGTTTGATGACCCTTTAGTCACAGGGCCTCACAAGTTTTAAACATTTTACTAGTTTTGTTTCATCTTCACCTCTACCCTCCAGCTTTTTAAATTCCTTTTGGTTTTGTTATTTTGCTTTTTGCTGGAATATTTTAAAGCGAATCTCTGACATCATTTCACACATTAAAGTGTCAGTATTTCAGTATATATCTCTAAAAGATAGGAGCTATTTCATATATACGTACATAATAACAGTGCTACTATCACACCTAATAAAATTAATAATTCTTTCATGTCTAATCTGTTTAAATTTCTCCAGTTTCAGAAATACCTCTTTTATGATGAAATTACTCAAATCAGGATCCAAACAAGCTACACATACCGTTTGGTATTTTTTTTGTTTTGTTTTTATCTCATAAGCCTATAGCTATCTCCACTGTAAGTTTCCCCTCCATTAATTTGGTGAAGAAGCCAGGTCAGTGCTCTCCAGAATTTCCCAAACTCTGGATTTGGCACATTGCTTCTTCAAGTGTCATTTAATCTTATTCTGTAACTCTGTGCTTTCTGTAGACTGGAGTTAGACCTGTGGTAGAACTGGGTAGTAGACCTTTCTGTGATGATGGAAATGTTTTTTATATCTCCTGTCCATTGTGATAGCCATTAGCCACATGTGGCTATTGAATACTTGGAATGTGGTTTGTGTGGTAGAGAAACTAAAATTTTAATGTTAAATTTAAATAGCCACATGTGGCTAATAGTTACCATATTGAACAGCATAGATTTAGAGGATTGGTTAGATTCAGGTTCAGTTTCTTTGACACGAATACTTCATAAATGGTGTTCTGGTTTTCATATTGCATCTCAGGAGGCAAATGATGCTAATTCCACATCACCCTTTTCATTTAATGGTTACGACTGCCATTTATGATTATTGCCTAGATCCACTATTTTGTTTGCGGTTGTAAGGTAGTGATTTTTCTCATTCTCTTACTCCATTACATCTATAACCGGAATTCTTTTTAAATAACTTTTCCCTCATGATCTGCATAGTTATCTTCAAATAAAATTCACACAGGAGAGCCAGCATAATTTGCCAGCTTTCAAATTAAAGCCTAGTCGTTTTGAAAGGTGATCAATAAAATTTTTTTTAACTGGTAATGGTTTTTATACATTTCATTTATGATCAGTTACACTCATCATTCTTTTTCCTTGTTCAAATTGTGCCATCTTTAGCCAGGTTCCTGTGTCATTTTATTGACCCTGTTTGTCTTTGATAGTTTCTTGTTTTCTGCCACAGTAAGATGTCCCAGGCTCATGTATATTGCCTGCCTTTTACCAAATCAGCCATTTTTCTATAGAACCCTAATCCTTTCCATTGAAAATATTTGGGGTGTTAGGTTGTTCATTTCTGCTGGGTTGTCATTGCTTCTAGGCCTTTTTACTAGGTAGAGCTAGGAGTACTTATTTTTTAGAAAGAGAAAATAAATCATGAGTTCATCAAAATTATGAATGCAAACTATCTAACTTCTGGGTGTTCTACCTATATCTCTTTTATGCTGAGTATCTTGGTTCTTAAAATGTGACATGTAGTTATCACTATATAGATGTTTCTAAATAATGACAGTACTCCTGATCATAATGCTGCTAAATGGCAGTTTTGGGGGTTTTTTTGCAGTTTTTCTTGTCTTTTGAGCATAAAATCAAAATACTGTGCATAAAATTACTTGAATGAATTTTTTTTCTTTCCTAACTATTTTTTAATTATTGAGAATATGTATATAGTTTTGTTTAGGCAAAATAAGATGGAGTCTGAAATCTGGCTTTTATCTTTGTTCCTTCCATTTATAGGTAACTGTTTCTATTAAGTTTGGGTTAATATTTTCTTTTTGAAAACAGTAAGTAAATACATAGATTTATACACTTATTTTTGCTCCCTTCCTTTACATACAAGGCAGTGAACTTGCACATTTCTACGTTTCTGGTAATCTAAACATGGAGGTCACTCCGTATCAGAATACAGTATAGCCATCTTCCTCATTGCTCTGTACCACTGCATGTCATTGCATTTTATGGATATACTGTATTTTATTCAGCCACTTTCCTTTGGTGGATATTTGGATTATTTTCAGTTATACTGTTTAGGTAATGCAAAGATGAGCTGATGAACAGCCTTTTACATGTATCATTTCATATTTTAGCCAATTTATCTTGGGGAAATCAAGAATTGAAATTACTGGGTAATTTTGCTAGATGTTATCAAATCCCCTGCATAAGAGCTGAAGCATTTTGCATTCCCACCAGCAATGTATGAGATAGGACACTGTTTTGAAAAAGTTAATATGAGTTAACCAGATTACTAAATTGATAGTTCTTCGGAGTAAAGTGGCTTTTAATTATACTATTTCTTTTTATAACTTAGTTTTATGTAAACTTTTTGTTTAGAGCTTGTATTTTTACTGAGAGATCTATAGCCTCCTTTAATAGCCCAGCTCCTGCATTCTCTTGTGCCTCAACTGCCTACTGTCTTTTTTGCCTGATAGCTTATTGAAAGGCAATGTGAGAAGGTTTCTGTTTCTTTCTCCTGTTGGCTTCCTGATAAATTAAGAGGAGTTGTTGCAGAACATCTTTGTTGAAAGTAGATGACGCTGCAATTAGTATTTGGACACAGAGTATATAGCAATCACATTAACTACTAATTTTACATAGCAATGAATTTCTTTTCAATCAGTAATTTTCACTTGTTTATAGTGGACTCTGGTAGAAAAACTACAGAATAGGGCGCCTGGGTGGCTCAGTCGTTAAGCGTCTGCCTTCGGCTCAGGTCATGATCCCAGGGTCCTGGGATCGAGTCCCACATCGGGCTCCCTGCTCTGTGGGAAGCCTGCTTCTCCCTCTCCCACTCCCCCTGCTTGTGTTCCTGCTCTCGCTCTCTCTCTCTCTGTCAAATAAATAAATAAAATCTTTAAAAAGAAAAAAAGAAAAACTACAGAATATCTTTTCTGGTGTGTGAAGAGTTGTCAATTTTCTGTGAAGGTGATTAATTCTGAATTAGATAATAATAGTGAAAGAACTAATAAAACTAGTTGACAGTCCTCAACCAAAGAATTTAATAAACCTGGACAAAAGGAAGTATAAATGATTTATAGTGAAAAGTTTCTTTCCCGCCCCTTCCCAGCTGTTCTCACAGGCAACCAATGTGTTTCTTGTGTTTCCTTCCATAGAAAAAAATAAAAGAATCTTTAAATGGAACTTGACCTTAATGTCAACAATGACTAAAAGAAATGTAAACATGTTTTTTTTTTTTATTAACTATAATAGTTTCAGTAGATGTTGGTAAAATTTTTGATGAGATTATTTCAGTTCAAAATATAACATGGAAAATCCTGGAATTTGGTAGATAAGGAAGAGCGATATTTCCCCTCACCCCCACCTTCATGGACAAAGATAAAATATCTGGTCTTTATATTTTATCAGTTTTATTAGCCCTTTTAAGAAATATAGGGGTGCCTAGGTGGCTCAGGCAGTTAAGCATCTGCCTTCAGGTCAGGTCATGATCCCAGGGTCCTGGGATCAAGCCCCTCATTGGGCTCCCTGCTTAGTGGGGAGCCTGCTTCCCCCCTTCCTCTCCCTCTGCCACTCCCCCTACTTGTGCTCTATCTCTTGTTGTCGTTCTCTCAAATAAAATCTTAAAAAAAAAAAAAAGATGTAGTGTTTTAGGGGCACCTGGGTGGCTCAGTTGGTTGGGTGTCTGTCTTCAGCTCAGGTCATGATACCAGGGTCTTCCTCAGCGGGGAGTCTGCATCTACCTCTCCCTCTGCCCCTCCCCCCCACTTGGGCAAGCACGCCCGCGCACACTTTCTCTCTCTCAAATAAAATCTTTTTTTTTTTTTTTCAAATAAAATCTTTTTTAAAAAAAGAAATGAAGTTTTTAATTCTTCGAAGAGTTTTAAAATACTTAGTATACACTGATAATACCAGATAGACTGTCAAACCAGAATATTTTTAAAATACTGCTTCTAATTTACTGGCACTGAGCAACAATTGACTATGAAAAAGGAAGCAGAATTGAAAGTAATTATAAGAAAATACTTGACTTTGAGATGCATCACAGTTCAGTTACAATATCTTAAACCATGTGTTCTCAACGCTGGCTGCACATTAGAATCCCCTCAGGAGTTGTAAAAATTAACTATGCCCAAGGCCCTTCTAGAAGAGAGTCTGACTTAATTGGACCAAGGTAGGGTTGGGAGCATTTGATACTTCTCGGAAGCACCCCAGTTGATATTGTGCTGCCAGGATTGAGAACCTCAGGTTAAAACTATTGTTCCTTTCTATTCAAATAATCAGGAATTTAACTATTAATGAGCATTTATCATATTTGTATGTAACTTAACAGATTTGACAGACCTTAAATTTGCATTCAGCAAATATTTCCTAACTGACAGCAGGAAAAGGAACCCAGAGTTTCCAATTGCGAGTTAAAGAGAAACTCTTATAATGTTAATCCCAAATATAGATAGATATGAAATTAGTTATGAGACTATGTTTGTACCTTGTGGGATTCTTGTAGTAATGTTTCCAGTGAAATAAACATTCTTACTGGATAAGCGCTCTTGTCCCAGGATAAGAGTAAAATACATCGGTCTTTAAAATTAATAGGCACTCACTTGAATATAAAAACAACAGTTATTTAGATAAATTATTAGCTTGAAAGCAGAAGTGACAATATAAGCACACTCTAGTATAATACTAATCACTGATGGATGTTCTCTGGTTAATTTATCTGGTAATAGTAGCTTCAAAGTTGAATAACTTGCTTCTTGGAATGCAGAATCTCAGGCCCTACCCCAGAGCTGCTGAATCATAATCTGCACTTTAACAAAAGCTCCAGGTGATTGATACGCATATTGTGGTTTGAGAAGTACTAGTCTAGTTGTTTTCAAACTATTATGTAAGGACTACTGAATTATTTTTTAAATGAGGAAAAATCAGTTGCCTTTTCAGGGAGATAGAAATCTGAGACTAGAAGATACCAGTGACCCATCACTATTGGTATCTTTCTGTAGTGAGGAGTGGGTAAGCATTGGGTTTGGCATTGACGTTATAGGCTTGCCAGTTTGTGAAAGAGGTGACCACCAGGTTTTTGTTGCTCAATATTAATATCTGTTTCTAAGAAAAGGTTTGACACCTGGGAACTTTTAAGTTCAGATAGCTGCGTGTAGATTATAATTTAAACTGAAGCTATTTAAATAATCCTAACTACTTGAAAAAGATAACATTTAATTTGTGCTAACAATTACAAAATTTTATTTTGTTTTTAAAGGAAACTGCCTTGTTATAATAAATGACTTTCTTATAAGTCATGATCAGCCTGCTTTTTGTTTAGAAAGCCAAAGAGATGCAGTTGTGATACGAGAGTCAAATAGCAAACAGCAAGTCACAGAAGGAGCTGGTGATAAATTATGTGCTTTTTTTCTTCTTGCTTTTATTACAATTTGTGAGCTCCTGTGTATTTTACCATAGTTTAAGTGTTTTCCGATAACTACATATTGGTTCAGTCAATACATTTAGAAATACTTTGAGGGCATGGCATTGTTTGTAAATGCTAGCATTTGGAGATTTTTCATGACTTCTCAGTGTGCTAGCTAATGGCCATCATTAAGGTGTTTGATATTAGAATATGACTTTTTTAATGTGTCGATGCTTGAATAGAGCTATTCTCAAGCTGGAGTAACTGAGACTGAATGGACAAGTGGATCTTCAAAAGGCGGACCTCTGCAGGCATTAACTAGGGAATCCACAAGAGGGTCAAGAAGAACTCCAAGGAAAAGGGTGATGCAAGGCTTATTGCTTAGAATTGGGTTTTCAGATTGGTAGGGTTTTAGTGATTATTTTATATTTATTGTTTTTGTTTTGTTTTCAAACTAACAGGTGGAAACTTCAGAACATTTTCGTATAGATGGTGCAATAATTTCAGAGAGTACTCCCATAGCTGAAACTATAATGGCTTCAAGCAACGAAACCTTAGTAAATATGTTTCATAAACTATGCAAGTGGTATTCTTTGTAAATTACCCTTTAATTAGAATTGGGGAGGTGGTAAATTTTGGCAAATCTCAAACTTGTGTTTTAAACAATTATATTTTAAACTCATTTTCCCCATATAATTCTGAATTTTAGAATTTTTCAGTATAGCCAAGTTATATATATATATATAAATTTGTACAAGAATCCTACCTCTAAGTATTGTAAGGAAACTTTTTTGCTAAAATATTTAGAGTGCTAAGGCTTCACATGAGAAGTACTGAATATGTTCATTTCTAGGTTCTTTTGCCTAAATTTTTATTAAGGGAAGTTTTCAAATATTACAGAAATAGAGTATCTTTTTTTCTTTTTACATGTCTTTGCTATGTTTGGATAATTCTGAGTCTGAATAATTTGAATCTTGGCAGGTTGTCAATAGGGTGACTGGAAATTTCAAGCATGCAGCTCCTATTCTGCCAATCACTGAATTCTCAGACATACCCAGAAGAACACCAAAGAAACCATTGACAAGAGCTGAAGTAAATGCATAAAATTTAGATCGATGCTATCATTGATCTTTTAAAGAGGAAATTTTTTATATTTGTTTTTTGCAGTGGGAGGGAGCAGAGCTTTCTTAACTGGGTGGGGTGTGTTTGTGTGTGTGTGTGTGTGTGTGTATAATTTTAAAGACATACTTTTATTAGTGACAATCGAAAGTAATACAGTATGATATGCTAATACTATCTGCTTGCTACTGTGTGCCTCTTAAGTTCCACTTTTCAAGGGAGTATTCATTTGTATGCTGCTTCTAATATGTTCTCTTTGTTATTGATGTGGGTTGAAAGTGTTACTGGGCTGTTGGGAAGGCTATACTGTCTTTCACCGAAAGGTCAAATAATGGGACTTTAATGGGACTTTGTGTGATGCTTGAATTGATTAACTCCTGTATAATTAAGCTTTAAAATACTAACTGCATGATACATTTAATGAATTTTCACCAAAGATGGTTTTGATCTGGGCATAACAATAAACAGCAAAACAATCAGGTTGTTTAAAAAATCATTTTATGGTTTTTTAAGTTAGGAAGATTGAATTGACTCTGTAGTTAAAAGATACACTAAAATGTGTTAAAGATCCATGTTAATTTGATTTCTTCCACATTTCATCATTTATTTTACCACAAAATTCTCAACAGAAGAAACAGTGTACTCTTAATGAAAAGCATGGGAAAATCCAGTGGGGAAACTTAATGCTGCCATATTAGCTGTGCTGAATTTTAGTTTTGCGGGTTTTTTTTTTTTTTTTTTTAACTTGCTTGAATGTGTGGCAATCCCCCATTACCATATTAACATATCTCCATATTGAAGAAATTTGAAGAGAGCTTTGGAAGTATATGGGTACTTAGGTAATGAATTCAGGAAGGGCAGTGGTAAAAGCTGGGGCAGACTTGAATGCACTCTGTTCTCTGAAAGCTTTTTTTAAAAAAAAAATAAAAATAAAACAAATAAATTATGTTTTAATTACACATTTATACTAAATGTTAACTTGTGGTTGTTTGTTTCTTATTAGGTGGGAGAAAAAACAGAGGAAAGAAGAATAGAAAGGGATATTCTTAAGGAAATGTTTCCTTTTGAAGCATCTACACCAACAGGAATTAGGTATTCAGATACATTAAAACAAGAATTAGTGTATTCTACTAGTGTGTTTTTACTTATTTACTTATTCTCACTTTTATTAAGGTGTAATTGACACATAAAAGTTGTATATATTTAGGATGTATAACATGATTATTTAATATGCATATATAGGAATTTTAATTTTTAATTCTTCACACGGTTATTGTACCTGTGTTCTCAGAATTAAACTGTTCTTTTGAGAGCAGTTTAATTCTTCTAAGTCACTAGTTCATATTCTTAAAAGTTGAGTCAGATTCAAAGTTAACTTTGATAAACTGAAGTATAATAAATAATTTGCTTACCATCGAATTCTTTTCTCTAAACAAAAACATAGTAAGAAGGAAATACTTGTTTTCCCTGAAGGTTTCCCTTTTCTAATCGAAAAGACTGTTTAGGTAAGAGCTGAATTGTTTCCTGACTGAAAGAATCACAACCAAACTACCTTATTTTTTTCCTTCTATCTCCTAAATATACTGGCCCTGAAAAGAAGACAAGTTTAGTGAATATTTATCAGTGTTCTGAATATTATTTTCTAATAGAATGAGCATCCAACATTTTAAATGAAAAAATGCATAGAGATTTTAAATAGGCTATTTACATGTGACAATTTTCTACTATTATCTCAAGGAATGTGTTTGAAATTAAGAGTGGTAATGACATTTTATATTTTATATTATATATCAAAATCATGACTTTTATCTAAATTTATTTTTTTCTTCCTGTTTTCACTCCCAACAGTGCTAGTTGCCGCAGACCAATCAAAGGGGCTGCAGGCCGGCCATTAGAACTCAGTGATTTCAGGATGGAGGAATCTTTTTCATCTAAATATATTCCTAAGTATGTTCCCTTGGCAGATGTCAAGTCAGAAAAGACAAAAAAGGGACGCTCTATTCCCACGTGGATAAAAATTTTGCTGTTTGTTGTTGTGGCCATTTTTTTGTTTTTGGTCTATCAAGCTATGGAAACCAACCAAGGAAATCCGTTCACTCAATTTTTTTCTAATGACTCTGAAAAATCCATCTGAATGATATCTCTTTTGGCACACTCGGTTTGATCTCCTATTTTTTCTAATAACTGTATAAACATTTGTGTACACTTGTTGACTCGAGAACTAAAAATAATGTGATTTCACCTCAATAAATGTAGTATTCCATTGAAAAGCAAAAAGGATATATAAATGGACTTCATTTAAATGTTTTGGACTTTGGACTAGTAGGAGATCACTTCGTGCCATATGAATAATCTTTTTTAGCTCTGGAACTTTTTTGTAGGCTTTATTTTTTTAATGTGGACATCTTATTTCACTTTTGAGAAAAATGTATATTGTTTTTGTGTATTTGGGAAACAAGAAGGGCAAAACATGGTAGTATAATGTGAAGCTACACATTAAATACTTTGAATTCTTACAGAAAAGATTTTAAGAATTCTTCTCTGCTGTATAAAAACTTTAGAGATATGTGAAACATGAAATTTGGTAAGAAAAAGGTGACTTGGGTTGTACTTTTTGTAACTGCCACAGGTTTGATGTCTTTATGGAGGAACATACAGCAATAATCTCTTCTGTAACTTTTATTAATAGTAATATTATTGTAGTCCTATTGTACTCACTTTTTAAAAGATTTCTAGTATCATGAATGTCCTGCTTCAGTAAGACCCATTTAAATGCTGTTGATATTTTAGCAGGGATCTTTAGTGCAGCATATACATGTTTTAGAGAATTGTTAGCTGGCTGTACATGTTTTTAGAAACTGTTTAGCTAGCTATAAGGCTGTAATTGGAAACTTGTACTTTTTATTTACAGCAAAACATTTATTCTGTCAATCCAATTTGCTACCAAAATATTTTTTAGATAAATAAGTGTGTGTCTGTTTAGAAGTTAGAAACTTTAAACACCGGTCTGAGGTTCCATTTGGATTCATTTTTGCATTGTCTTCTGTTACCAAAAACAAAATTTGCCAGGTTTTTTTTTTTCCCTACATTTTCCAACAGAATTTGATTTAAAAGTACAAAAAGTGTTTACTTTAAAATTACATAGTAAACTTTTCTTAGATACAAAGTAGTTAATACATAAATTTATAAACTCTGAATATGGAGTGGGCATTATGATTTTTGTACTCTTGAAATGGGTAACTTATCTTTGTGGTTGATTTATCTTATTTTTTAGCTAAAACTTACCTCATGTATAACTTGGTTAAGTAAAGTAGTAGGTAATTGAAATTTTAGTAGAATCAAGTAAAACAAATTTAAACTTATTCATTTGAATTTCAACTTTACAGTCATTGACCATAAAGCACACTAAAAATATAAGTTATTTTAAATATCATCTGAAATAAAAAGATACTTTTTAAAAAGCAAAAAGCTTAATATGTATATTTAGACCAGCACACAATTTTGATTTCATTAGCTGTATTCTGATGTTTAGCTTTGAAATATTTTGTAGACTTTTTTCACTTACTTTGCAATTGATCAGAAACTTTTGTAGGTCTGGTCCCATGGGGGAGTGGGAAACTTACTCCTAGATCAGAAATGCTTGCCTCTCTGAGTAAAAGTGTTTCTTTGAGATGAGCCACAGAGGGGGCACATTTTACTCTTTTCTGCAGTACAGTAATAGCAGTCTACTTTTTCCTTGTTTCTAAACTTTGCTTCCTATATAGTTTTCAGTCTTTTCTTTTTGATTAGAAATTGTGAGAAGCTGCATTTAATGTTTAAAAATATGGGAAAATAAATTGAACTTATATGTATGTAAGATCAGTTTTTCTAATAGAAAGGTATGGTCCAAAATAGTAAAAGAAGGACCAGGTAAAACATGTAGTTTTTTTGTTTTTTTTTTTTTCTTTTAATGTGTACTTGGTCTTTTGTCTGTGTTTGTTTTATTCCACTAGAATAAATGTGTCCTTGATGTAAATGCAAAGCATTTCTTCCTGATTAAATTGTAGATGTAGACTTTACAATATAATTCAATAATAAAAATGTAATTAACCTCTAGTTTTGTCATTGTAATAAATGCTTTTCAGATAGCACAAACTATAAAATACCTGATAACGTTTCTTAGGTGATTTTTATGGATAGTTGAGCTTTAGTTCTCATTTCAGTCTACTCCTTTATGTTTTGCTTCTAATCATTTCATGATCAGCTCCTTATTTGTTCATGGATAAGCAGTATATGGCCATTATGCTCACAATCTTAGAGGGAAGCTTTCAAAGGCACCTCTCCCACTCTACAATACAGTAATATAGTACAATATAATATACTGTTTTCAGTCTCCCTTTCCTTTTTTTCTCCCATTTGTACTGTCTGAGTATTTATCTCTGACACTCGTTGTTATAATTAACAATGCTGTGATATTGCTGTGATATTAAGCAAAGATGTTGCCAAGGTATATTATCATGGGGCTGTGTTCATATAAGATGAAAGTGCTTTTCTCTCTCCATCATTCATGTGTTCCCCAAAGGTGAGTTTATTTAAATTAGTGATTCTTAAAGTAATATATATCCTATAATTAATTAGAAAGCATATAGCATCAAAGACTTACCATGCTTATTGCATGCTTCCCATGTGCTAGATACTGCTTTATACCCTTGACATGTATTGACTTACTTAATCCTTGTGATAATCCTATGAAGTAGGTATTTTCTTACTGTCTCATTACAAATGAGGAAATTAATGCTCAGAGGGGTTAAGAAACTTGTTCCCACAGCTGGGAAATGATGGGTCTGGTTACATATGTATGATATGGCTGAAGGGACATGAAAGACCAACATCATGGGGCGCCTGGGTGGCTCAGTCATTAAGTGTCTGCCTTCGGCTCAGGTCATGGTCCCAGGGTCCTGGGATCGAGCCCCGCATCGGGCTCCCTGCTCAGCGGGAAGCCTGCTTCTCCCTCTCCCTCTCCCTCTGCTTGTGTTCCCTCTCTCACTATGTCTCTGTCAAATAAATAAAATCTTTAAAAAAAAAAAAAAGACCAACATCCCACAAATATACTCTGTACCCATTTTCTTGTTCAGCCTTGCTCCTTCCACAATTTTGGTTCCTCTAAGTTCCAAATTTCATTAGGGGTTCTTTAAGATCCATTTCTAGTTTTAGATCTTTAAGATCCAGATCTAGTTTTAGTCTTTCTCTGTAGCCATTTAAGTTTCTTTTTTTTTTAATAAATTTGACAAATTTAATAAATTTTTAAATACTTTTTTTAAATAAATTTGACATAATACATTGTATAAATTTAATGTGTACATGTTACTTTGATACATTTATTTATTGTGATATGATTGCTGTTGTAGCGATTTAATCACATTATATAATTATGATGTAATATTGTTATTTACACTAAAGACCAAGCATTCTTCATAAATAGTGGGATTTCTGTTCAAAGTCCAAATTTTGCTGGAAGTTATTTTTAGTTTGGCATCATAATCATAGTACATTAAAATACAGTGATCAGTATCACCCTATCCTATCATGAATTACATACCAGCTTTAAATGCATAAATACTGTCACTTTTTCTCCCTAAATTTATTTTTTTAAACAAAAAATTTTTTTAAGATTTTATTTATTTGTCAGAGAGAGCACAGAACCAGGGGGAGCAGGAGAGGGAGAAGCAGGCTCCCTGCTGCGCAAGGAGCTCGATGCAGGACTCGATCCCAGGATCCTGGGATCATGACCTGAGCTGAAGGCAGATACTTAACCGACTGAGCCACCCAGGCGCCCCGTCCTTAAATTTAAAACGATGATTTCAGGGGTGCCTTGCTGGTTCACTCGGTGGAACATGTGACTCTTGATACTGGGGCTGTGAATTAGAGCCCCACATTGGGTGTAGAGATTACTATAAATAAATAAACCTTAAAAAAATAAATGAAACATTTCAAAATAACTTGTGATTATATTAATTTCCTTAAATGTTATTTTCTGATTTATATCTTGCGCATCCTATTTTTTCCTCTTTAAGTTTCATTTTTTTTTTAATTCCAGTATAGTTAACATACACTGTTACATTAGTTTCAGGTGTACAATATAGTGATTCAACAATTCTATACTTTAGTCATTGTTCATTAAGATAAGTGTACTGTAAATCCCTTTTATCTGTTTCACCCATCCCCCACCCACCTCCCCTCTGGGAACCATCTGTTCTCCATAGTTAACAGTCTGGGTTTTTTTTGTTCACTTGTTTCTTTTTCTTAAATTCCACATATAAATGAAATCATATGGTGTTTATCTTTTTTTTTTTTTTTTAAATAGGCTCCACACCCAGCATGGAGCCCTATGCAGGTCTCAAATTCACAATCATGAGATCCAGACCTGAGCCAGGATCAAGAGTCAGACATCTAACCAGCTGAGCCACCCAGGCACCCACATGTAGTATTTGTCTTTGACTTTTTTTAAGATTTTTATTTATTCATTTGACACACAGAGAGAGTACAAGTAGGCAGAGGAGTGGGAGGAGCAGGCTCCCTCCTGAGCAGAGAGCCCAGTGCGCGGCTCCATCCCAGTACCCTGGGATCAGTACCCAAGCCATAGGCAGACACTTAACTGACTGAGCCACTTGGGTGCCCCACTGATTGACTTATTTCACCTAGCGTTATACTCTCTAGATCCATCCATTTTGTTGCAAATGGCAAGATTTCATTCTTTCCTATAACTGAATAATACTCCATTGTGTATATGTATATACCACATCTTTTATCCATTCATCTATCGACAGACACTTGGATTGTTTCCATAATTTGACTGTTGTAAGGAACGCTTCAATAAACACAGGGAGGGGCGCCTGGGTGGCTCAGTCGGTTAAGCGTCTGCCTTCGGCTCAGGTCATGATCCCAAGGTCCTGGGATCGAGCCCCACATCGGGCTCCCTGTTCGGTGGGAAGCCTGCTTCTCCTTCTCCCTCTCCCACTCCCCCTGCTTGTGTTCCCTCTCTCGCTGTGTCTCTCTCTGTCAAATAAATCAATAAAAAATCTTTAAAAAAAAAATAAAATAAAAAAATAAACACAGGGGTTCATATATCCTTTCAAATTAGTGTTTTCATATTCTTTGGGTAAATACCCAGTAGTGGAATTACTGGATCATAGTGTAGTTCTATTTTTAATTTTTGGAGGAATTTCCATCCTGTTCTCCGTGCATATACTAGTTGCATTCCGACCAACAGTGCAGGAGGGTTCCTTTTTCTCCAAATCCTTGCCAATACTGACTTCTTGAGTTTTTTATTATAGCCATTCTGGCAGGTGTAGGGTGATACCTCATTGTGGTTTTGATTTGTATTCCCCTGATGATGAGTGATGTTGAGCATCTTCATGCATCTGTTGGCTATCTGTGGGTCTCCTGTGGAGAGATGTCTGTTCATGTCTTCTGCCCATTTTTATTATTTATTTTTTTATCTATTTATTTATTTTGGTGTATAGTTGGCATAAGTTCTTTATATATTTTGGATACTAACCCTTTATTGGATATGTCATTTGCAGATATCTTCTCCCATTCAGTAGGTTGTCTTCTGTTGATTGTTTCCTTTGCTGTGCAGAAGCTTTTTTTTTTTTTTTTAATGTACTCCCAATAGTTTATTTTTGCTTTTGTTTCCCCTGCCTCAGGAGATAATTCTAGAAAAAATTGTTGCTATGGCTAATGTCAGAGAAATTACTGCCTGTGCTCTCTTCTACGATTTTTATGGTTTCAGGTCTCACATTTAGGTCCTTAATCCATTTTGAGTTTATTTTGTGTATAGTGCAAGAAGGTGTTCCACTTTTATTCTTTTCTGTGTTACTGTCCAGTTTTCCCAGCACCATTTGTTGAAGAGACTGTCTTTTTCCCATTGCATATGCTTACCTTTTTTGTTGAGGATTTTGTTTCTTAATCTGTTTTCCATCTTCATACTGTTTTTTGAAATACATTTTTTTTTTTAAGATTTTATTTATTTATTTGACAGAGAGAGAAAGAGCGAGAGCAGGAACACAAGCAGGGGGAGTAGGAGAGGGAGAAGCAGGCTTCCCACTGAGCAGGGAGCCCGATGCGGGGCTCGATCCCAGGACCCTGGGATCATGACCTGAGCTGAAGGCAGACGCTTAACGACTGAGCCAGCCGGGTGCCCCGAAATACATTGTCTTTGACATCTCACTTCTCTCCCATTCTGTCATTGTGGTAAACATTTTTCATTTCCCTTTTCAGTAATAGAGTCTCAACAGGAAAAGGCTGTATGGTCAGGCTGTCACCTTGAATTAGCAGTCAGTGACTGCTTTTCAGAATTCAGATAGCATCTTCCCACCAAAGATTGGGAAGGAAGTAGAGGAGACCCCGAGACTTGAGTGCAGGGCGACTCCAACAGATTGATTCCACCGTGTTCTGGTATAGAATCATTAGTTTAGCTGACATTTGATGGTGTTTATGCTATATTCACAGTGTATTGAAATTGATTGCTTGTAAAATTTTACCACCCACTTGAACAAATATTTATTTGATACGTCTGTGCTGGGTATCATTTTTTGCAGTGCAGGATACAGTTTTAGAAATATCTTTGAACTTATCTTGGCCATTCTTATGAGAAGTAATTTAAAAAAAAATTTTTTTAATTGTTCCATTAACTAATAGCAATACAGGTTTTTCAGCAGTTTAAATATTGTTGCCAATTTTCTTTACCTTATTGAGACAAATTAATAATGTTTAACTCTTATAAGTCAAAGAACCAAAAATTTGTCAGATCTTGTTGGGGATAAATTATGAAAATACAATTCTAATCAAACACTAATAATTTAGACCACTATGGACTTTATAGTTGAGAATTTAACACATTGATCTCGTGATAGTGCATAATTTGAAATTGTGAGGCAGTGTAAAGTATACCTGTTTTGTCTTAGTAACAGAAATTACAGTTTATCACAGCTATGGTTTAATTAGAAGAAATAAGTTACCTGTTAGTATGTAATCAAAACTCAGCAACTCAATTATTGCCATTTCTATGGGTCAAAAATCAGGGAGTGACTTGGCTGTGTGTGTGGTTGTAATTCAAGGTCTCGTGACTTTGTAGTTGAACTGTCAGCCAGGGCTGCAGTATCGTCTAAAGCTTGACTAGGGTAGAATCTTACTCAAGCTCACAGTATAGTTGGTAGGCCTTTGAGGTTCCTTACTGAGTTCCTCCAACTGTTGGGGAGAGACATCATAGGTTACCTGAGTCCCCTTATGACGTGGCAGCTGGCTTCTCCCAGAGCAATCCAAGAGAGAAAGTGCACCCATGATTGACGACGTCATTTACATAACCTAATCTTGGAAATGACACACCATCACTTTGTATTGGTCTTACAAATACAGATGACTTTTAAAATGGAGAAGGTACTACAAAAGTTTGGGTACCAAGAGTCAGGGACGATTGGGGTTCGTCTTGTGTAGTTTGGCTACCACAACTGTCTCGAACTGACAGGTTATATGAATATTTAATTTGGCCATGCTATACCACTTGGAAACAATGTATAATACTGCTTTGGAATTCATATGGACATTTACTTGCTTTCATCTGTTCATTTCAAAAATGGATTATAAAATTAAATGTGAATGAACAGCAATGAGACTAGGCAGATAAGTAGGTTTATCTTTCAGAGGTTAAGTCCAACAGACTTGATTAATCAGATGGTCAGAGAGGGATGATTAAAAAATTACCTAAAAGTCTTTTACTTGGTTGGCCTACTGGAAGGTGGTGCCAGTCACTGAAAGAATTCTAAAGGAAGACTAAATATGGGAGAAAGAAGATAGACTTTGGGTTTGAGTACATTGAATTTATGTGAATAAATCCAAATGGAGATCATCTGTTGGCAGTTAGGATCTGAAGCTTAGGAGAGAAACTGGGAATAGTTGGGTGTCTATAAGAAATCTGTATAGTTCAAGTGACGGGAATATATAATATCATCCACAGATTTGGAAGTGGGAAAGAGCTAAGGGTGAATATCCGTATTTAAGGATTAATGGATGATGTAGGAAGACCAGGAGAATGCAGTGTCCCTGGAGAGAGCATTTTAAGAAGAGTGGTCCATAGTTATGCTGCATAAATGTAGGCAGAGAAATTATGTCTACTAAATTTACCATCAGATGACTTTGGTGAGAATTCCAGTGTTATGGCAGGGACAGAAGTGCAGAGAGCTCTAAAAATAGGGCAGTGGTTTGAGAGTTGGCAATATGTTAAGGAAGCATTTTGGTTTGTACCTAAAATGAGACTTTACAGCCCCACACAGTTCAAGAAAATATTACCAGTCCCCCAGACTCCTCTCCCTTCTAGTTTCTACCCCTCCCCAACTCCCCACCTGTAGTAACCACTGCACTAACAACACATGGTTTTTTTTCTTTTGTTGCTTCGTAAATAGTCATACATATTATATACTCCTTTGAGTGGCTTTCACTTAACATTGTGAGATTAATCCATATAATTATACGTAGTAGTAGATTGTTTATTGTCATTGCTACGTTGTATTTTTAGTATAGTGTATGTTTTTTTATAGAGAGATTTTATTCATTTGAAAGAGAGCACGAGCAGGGGGGAGGGGGAGGGGTAGAGGGAGAGGAAGAAGCAGACTCCCTGCTGAGTAAGGAGCCCCATGCAGGACTTGATCCCACGACCCTGGGGTCATGACCTGAGCTGAAGTCAGATGCTTAACCGACTGAGCCACCCAGGCGCCCCTCCTTTTAACTTTTAACGGGCATTTGGTTGTTCCAAGGTTTTGGCTATTAACAAAAAATGCTATGAACATTTCTTCGTGTCTTTTGGTGGGCATATATGTATTTCTGTCTGTTGGGTTATAGGATCTGCTTATGTACCAGTGACAACTTTCATATTGATTCGTATTTCTTAAATGTTCTGGATATTAGCCCTTTGTCAGTCTACCAGATTCTAATCAGGAGGCAGAAATGACACCAGTTATTTGAACAGAAATAATTTAAAGAATTAATAATCGGGTGCCTGGCTGGCTCATTTGGTAGAGCATGTGACCCTTGTTCTTGGGGTTGTGAGTTTGAGCTCCATGTTGGGGATAGAGATTACTTAAAATAAAAAGAATTATTAACCAAAGTTATTAACTAGGTAACTGAAAGAGTAACATGAGAATTCTGAGTAACAGAATTATTCTGTAATATGAATATAACAAATGAAGCAGAAATATGAGTCACTTCATAATTTGTTCATGCAGTTCTGCCCATGAAAGGATGATTTTTAAAAAATAAATATAGAGAATATAGTCAGTGATATTGTAATAGTGTTGTATGATGACAGATGGTAGCTACACTTGAGCTAGCATAGCGTACATGTAGACTTGGGTTGGACACCTGAAACTAATGTAACATTGTGTGTCAACTACAAAAAAAAAAAACCCTAGAAGAAAGTTCCCCAGTGGAATTTGAGATACAGAAAAAAATTTTGTCACCCAAGCATCAATAGAACCACATGGTATTGTGTTCAGCACATCACAAAACCTTTTAACACTTCTGTTAGAGCAGTTGTAAATATTCACAAATACAGACCCAGATATGCAGTGTATTTTTGTTTCTGAACTTCAGTTGGCTGATCCTACACCCCCATTATGCTCTTTCAGTAAAAACAAACTAAGCACTGCCAAGTTAAAAAAAAAAAAATAGTGCCAGAGAAAGAAGATCTCTACATAGGAAAAAATTAACCCTTAACTCCTAGTATGCACAAAAATTAATTTGAGGTGGATCATTGACCTAAAAGTGAAAGCTAAATCAAGCTTCTAGAAGAAAATAGAAATCTTTTTTTTTTTAAGATTTTATTAATTTGAGAGAAAGCATGAGAGGCTGGGGGGCAGAAGGAGAGGGACAAGCAGACTCCCCACTGAGCAAGGAGGGAGCTTGATGTGGGGCTTGATCCCAGGACCCTGAGACCGTGACCTGCGCTGAAGGCAGATGCTTAACCGACTAAGCCACCCAGGCGCCCCTGGATGTAGAGATTACTTTGAAAAAAATAGCCATTTATTATTTCACAGTTTCCATGAGTCAGTAGTCTGGGTACACCTGAGTTCTCTGCTTAGGGTCTCAGAACACCAAAACCAAAGATTCAGTAGGAGAGGCTCTGGAGAAGAATCCACATCCAAATGCTTTCAAGATTGTGGCAGAATTCAATTTCTTATGCTTTGCACCTGGCCCCTCTCTATCTTCAAGCCAGCAAAGGTTGATGAGTCCTCACGTTTTGACTCTCTGCCTTGTTCTGCTTTTAAGGGCTCATGTGATGACAGTAGGCCCATTTGGATAATTCAGAATAATCTCCCTATTTTAATAATTACATCTTCAAAGTCCCTTTGTCATATAATGTAACATAAGCACAAATCAACACCAGGAAGGGGAAGGTGTTTGTAGTCAAAATTTGCCTACCACATGTTCAACTGGAACTGGAACATTAATCAAAATTGACCATATGTTGGGCCATAAAGCAAGACCTCCAAATATTTTTTTTAATGTTTTTTTAAGATTTTGTTTATTTTTATTTATTTGACAGAGAGAGAGAAACAGCATGAGAGGGGATAGGGTCAGAGGGAGAAGCAGGCTCCCCGCTGAGCCGGGAACCCGATGTGGGACTCGATCCCAGGACTCCGGGATCATGACCTGAGCCAAAGGCAGTCGCTTAACAAACTGAGCCACCCAGGCGCCCCCAAATATTTTTTTAAAAAGATTATTTATTTGAGACAGCATGAGGAGTGGAGAGGGGCAGAGGAAGAGGGGAAGCAGACTCCCTGCTGAGCAAGGAGCCCAACGTGCTTGATCCCAGGACCCTGAGATTGTGACCTGAGCTGAAGGCAGATTGAAGGTAGAGCTGAAGGTAGATGGTAGCTACACTTGAGCTAGCATAGCGTACATGTAGACTTGGGTTGGACACCTGAAACTAATGTAACATTGTGTGTCAACCCAGGCGCCCCAAAACCTCCAGATATTAAAAGACTGAAATATTTTATAGCATATTCTCTGACTACAGTGCATTTGAGCTAGAAATCAATAAAGAACAATATTAAGAAAACCTGTTATTGGGAATTAAACACCACACTTAAAAATAACTCATGAATCAAAGAAGAATACAATAGAAATTAGAAAATATTTTGACCTGAATGATACTAAAGATACAACTATGAAAATTCGTGAGGTATAATCCGTGATTAGAGCAAACATCATACCTTGGTAAAATTCTAAAAGCTTTCCATTTAAAATCAAGAGTAAGACTGGGGCAGGGTGCCTGGGTGGCTCAGATGGTTAGGCGTCTGCCTTCGGCTCGGGTCATGATCCCGGGGTCCTGGGATCGGGCCCCACGTCAGGCTCCCTGCTTGGCAGGGAGCCTGCTTCTCCCTCTCCCTCTACTGTTCCCCTGCTTGTGCTCTCTCGCTCTCTCTGTCAAATAAATAAATAAAATCTTAAAAAAAAAAAAAAAAGACTGGGGCGCCTGGGTGGCTCAGTCATCAAGCGTCTGCCTTTGGCTCAGGTCATGATCCCAGGGTCCTGGGATCCAGCCCCGCATCAGGCTGCCTGCTCGGCGGGAAGCCTGCTTCTCCCTCTCCTACTCCCCCTGCTTGTGTTCCCTCTCTCGCTGTGTCTCTCTCTGTCAAATAAATAAATAAAATCTTTAAAAAATTTTAAATAAATCAAGAGTAAGACAATGTCCACCATCAGCATTTTTACTCAACATTGTACTGGAGTTCTTAACAAGAAGACAGAATAAATAAAAAGGAAAAGCTTTCGGAAAGGAATAAATAAAATTATCATTATTCACAGATGACATGATTGTATATGCAGAAAAAACAAAAGAACCTACAGATAAAGAATTAGAATTAATAGGTTTATTTAATTAGCAAGGCCTCCGAATATAGGGTTATTGCATTGAGATCAGTTGTGTTGCTGTATATCAACAACAATAAAAAAAAAATAGAAAATGAAATTTTGAAAAAATGCCACTTATAATAATACAAAAAGCATCAAACACATGGAAGTAAATCTAACAATGTGAAAGACCTTTCACTGGAAACTACTAATTTTAAGAGAAAGGAAATCCAAGTAAATACCATGTTAATTAACATAAAGATCTTAATTCTCCCCCAACAAACAGATTGAGTATAATCCCAATCAAAATCCCAGATTTTTGATTCAAAAATTAACACAAAATTTTGATTTAGCTGACTCCAATATTTAGATGGCAATGCAAAGAGTTAAAAATAGCTATGGCAATTTTAAAGAAGAACAAAGCTAAACAGTAATACTGCTAAATAACATGACCTATTATAAAGCTGTGGAATTTTTTTTTTTTTTAAGATTTTATTTATTTGACAGAGAGACACAGCGAGAGAGGGAACACAAGCAGGGGGAGTGGGAGAGGGAGAAGCAGGCTTCCCGCGGAGCAGGGAGCCCAATGTGGGACTCGATCCCAGGACCCTGGGATCATGACTTGAGCTGAAGGCAGACGCTTAATGAATGAGCCACCCAGGCGCCCTAAAGCTGTGGAAATTTAGACACTGTGGTTTTGTTCCAACAATGGGCAAATAAGCCACTGGAACAGCACAGAGAGTTCACAGGTTGAATAGAGTCACCTGATAGATGACAAAGACTATTTTGCTGTGTAGTGCAGAAAGGATGGTCTTAGTATGGGTCAATAGAATATCATATGAAAAAAGCATTAAACAGGGCGCCTGGGTGGCTCAGTCGGTTAAGCGACTGCCTTTGGCTCAGGTCATGATCCCAGCGTCCTGGGATCGAGCCCCGCATCGGGCTCCCTGCTCGGCGGGAAGCCTGCTTCTCCCTCTGCCCCTCACCCTGCTGTGTTCCCTCTCTCACTGTGTCTGTCAAATAAATAAATAAAATCTTAAAAAAAAAAAAAAGCATTAAACTTAATCCCTGCTTCACAATCATACAAAAATTCCAGATGGATTATCCTTAAAATTGGAAAGATAAAGCAATAAAGATTTTTTTAAATATAGGAAATAAATAAAATCAGGAAAATAATATCTTTATGAACTCTGAGTAGATAAAGCTTTCTTAAGTAAGACACAAAAAGCACCAACCATAAACTAATTGATAAATTGAACTCTAGTAAAATTAAAAACTTTGTTCACCAAAAGACATCATTTAAAGAGAGTGCAAAGGGAAGTCAAAAAGTGGGAAAAGATATTTGCTATATATGTGTGTCTGACGAAGGGCTCATATTTGGAATATGTGAAGAATTTCTAAAAATCTATATTAAAAAAAAAAGCAACCAGGGGCACATGGGTGACTCAGTGAGTTAAGCGGCTGACTCAAGATTTCGGCTCAGGTCATGATCTCAGGGTCATGAGACTGAGCCCCTGTCGGACTCCGTGCTGGGCATGGAGCTTGCTTAAGATTCTCTCTCTCTCGGGGCGCCTGGGTGGCTCAGTTGGTTAAGCGACTGCCTTCGGCTCAGGTCATGATCCTGGAGTCCCTGGATCGAGTCCCGCATCGGACTCCCTGCTCGGCAGGGAGCCTGCTTCTGCCTCTGACCCTCCCCCCTCTCATGTGCTCTCTCTCTCTCATTCTCTCTGTCTCAAATAAATAAATAAAATCTTTAAAAAAAAAAAAAAAAAAAAAAGATTCTCTCTCTCTCTCTCTCTCAAAAACAAAAAAAATGAAAGCAACCAGTAGAAAAACGGGCAAAAGACAGGCATTTCACAAAGCAATATGCCCAAATTTCCTATATATATGTGGACTTTATGCATAAACAAGAAGACAATTCTGACTACATTAAAATCAAGACCATTTCATCAAAAGACCTCATAAAAAGAAAACACAGAACATGAGAGAAAATATTTACAACATATATAGGTGACAAAAGACAATCCAGAACATAAAGATTCCTACAAATAAATGAAGACAATCTTTTGCTAAAAATGAGCTAAAGTCTTTAACAGGGAGTGCACACATCGTGAATAAACATAAAAAGGTGTTTGGCATCATTGGTAAGTAAGTAGGCTCGTGTAAAGCAAAACCACAGATATTATTACACATTCACCCACCTGCCAAAAATTAGTGTTAACATCAAAAAAGCATGTGGAGTATAATGGGGATATCCATGAGCTACTGGTGAGACTGTAAATTGCTACAACTTTGAAAAACAAGCTGACATATATGTTGAATATAAGTGTACCCTAAGAATGAGCAATACTACTCAAATATATACCCTGGATAAACTCTTACACTTGAGCATCAAGATGCATATGAGGGTGCCTGGCTGGCTCAGTCAGTAGAGCATGCAACTGTTGATCTCAGGGTTGTGAGTTCGAGCCCCACGGTAGGCACAGAGATTACTTAAAAAAAGATGCATGTAAAGGTTTATTTACAGTACTGGTAGTAATTACTAAAAGTAATACCAAAAGAAACTTAATAAGCTGTCCTTCAGTAGTAAAACAGATGGATAAATTGTGGTATATTTATACAATGGAATATTACAATGTATGAACTACAGCTAGACAGCATGAAAGAATTTCATGATGTTGAGCAAAAAATGCAACTTAAAATAATACATAATATAATACTAATTAAAGTTCCAAAACAGGTAAAATTACATTGTTTAAGGATGTATACTTAAGTATTAAAACTATAAGGAGAGGAAAATAATTTTCAGCAAAGGCTGAATACTGGTAACCTGTGGAAGGAGGGGATTGTGATCCAGAAAGAATACAGGCGTAGGGAAATAAGTGGAGGGTAGTGTTGTATTTCTTGACCAGGGTGGTGGTTTTATGGTCATGAAATTGTATATTTATTGTATGTACCTTCTTTATGATATGGCTTATATTCTTTTAAATCCAAAAACGTTTCCAAAGTCGGCAAAAAGTGGTTGAGATCATAAATGTGAGAAAGTGATTTTTGGAATTATAAATGTTATATACTTTTGTTTTTCAAAAGTCAGAACCTGAATTGCCAATAAAATCTTGAAAAGAACAAAGTTGGAGGTCTCACACTTTCTGGTTTCAAAATGTATTACAAAACTACAATAATTAAAACAGTGTGGTACTCACGTAAGACAGATATATGGACCAATGGAACGGGATAGATTCCAGAAATGAATCCTCACACATGGTTAAATGATCATCAACAAGGTTGCTAAGACCCCTCAAGGTGAAAATCTCTTCAATAGAGTTCGGAAAACTGGATATCCATATGCAAAAGAATGAAGTTGGACCCTTCCCTTACACTATATATGAAAATTAACTCAAAATAAAGACTTAGGGGCGCCTGGGTGGCTCAGTCGTTGGGTGTCTGCCTTCGGCTCAGGTCATGATTCCAGGTCCCCCATGATTCCCCGCATCGGGCTCCCTGCTCCGCGGGAAGCCTCCTTCTCCCTCTCCCACTCCCCCTGCTTGTGTTCCATCTCTTGCTGTGTCTCTCTCTCTGTCAAATAAATAAATAAAATCTTTAAAAAAAAAAATAAAGACTTAAATATTTAAGATTTAAAACTAAAAGTCCTAGGGACGCCTGGGTGACTCCGATGGTTAAGCGTCTGCCTTTGGCTCAGGTCATGATCCCCAGGGTCCTGGGATCGAGCCCCATGTCTGGCTCCTGGCTCAGCAGAGAGCCTGCTTTTCCCTCTCCCTCTGCCTCTCCCCCTGCTCATGCGCTCTCTCTCTCTCTCTCTCTGTGTCTCGAATGAATAAATAAAATCTTAAAAAAAAAAAAAACTAAACTAAAAATCCTATAAAAGAACATAGGAGAAAGCCTTCATGACACTGGATTTGGCAATGATTTCTTGGAAATGACACCAAAACCACAGGCAACAAAGGCAAAAATATGCAAATGGGACTAAACCAAACTTTAAAACATCCACGCATCAAAGGATACAATCAACAGAATAAAAATGCAACCTAGAGAATGGGAGAAAATACTTGCAAATCATACATCTCATAAGTTGGTATCCAAAATATATATTTTTAAAACTCCTGCAACTCGACAGCAACAAAAAAACCCCAAGTAGCCCAATTAAAAAATGAGCAGGGGTGCCTTGGTGGCTCAGCTGGTTAAGCACCTGCCTTCATCTCGGGATCCAGGGTCCTGGGATCCAGCCCCGCATCGGGCTCCCTGCTTAGCAGGGAGCCTGCTTCTCCATCTCCCTCTGCCCCTGCTCCCCTTACTTGTGCTCTCTCTCTCTCTCAAAGAAATAAATAAAATTTTTTTAAAAATGAGCAAAAGGCTTGAATAGATAGTTCTCCAAAGAAGATATACAAATGGCCAGGAAGCATATGAAAAGATGCTCAATATCACTACTCATTACAGAAATGCAAATCTAATGAGATAATAGCTCATACCCATCAGAATGACCACTATCAAAAAAAAAACACTATGCAAAACAAGTGTTGGGCAGATGTGGAGAAAAAGGAACCCTCATGCACTGTTGGTGGGAATGCAAACTGGTGCAGCCACTGTGGAGGACAGTATGGAGGTTCCTCAAAATTTTAAAATAGAACTACCGTATGATCCCATATGACACTACTGAGTATTTACCTAAAGAATACAAAAACACGGGGTGCCTGGGTGGCTCAGTCGGTTGGGCGGCTGCCTTCGGCTCGGGTCGTGATCCCTGGGTCCTGGGATCGAGCCCCATGTCCGCCTCCCTGCTCAGTGGAGAGCCTGCTTCTCCCTCTCTCTCTGCCTGCCTCTCTGCCTACTTGTGCTTTCTCTCTCTGTGTCAAATAAATAAATAAAATCTTTAAAAAAAAAATACAAAAACACTAATTTGAAAGGATACATGCACACATACTATGTTTATAGCAGTATTATTTACAATAGCCAAGATATGGAAGCAGCCCAAGTGTCCATTGATTAATGAACGGATAAAGAAGATGTGGTGTATATACATAATGGAATATTATTCAGCCATAAAAAAGACTGAAATCTTGCCATTTGCAGCAACATGGATGGAGCTAGAGAGTATAATGCTAAGTGAAATAATCAGTAAGAGAAAGACAACATATGATTTCACTCATGTGGAATTTAAGAAACAAAACGGGAAAAAGACAAACCAAGAAACAGACTCTTACCTATAGAGAACAAACTGATGGTTACAGGAGGGGAGGTGGGAACAGGGATGGGATTAAAGAGTACACTTATGATGAACACTGAGTAATGTTTAGAACTGTTGAATCACTATATTGTACACCTGAAACTAATATAACACTGTATGTTAACTATACTGGAATTAAAGTTAAGAACTTAATAATTTTATTTTATTTTGTTTTTTATTTTTTTATTTTTTAAAGATTTTATTTATTTATTTGACAGAGAGAGAGACAGCGAGAGAGGGAACACAAGCAGGGGGAGTGGGAGAGGGAGAAGCAGGCCTCCCGTGGAGTAGGGACCCCGATGCGGGGCTTGATCCCAGGACCCTGGGATCATGACCTGAGCCGAAGCAGACGCTTAACGACTGAGCCACCCAGGCGCCCCAAGAACTTAATAATTTTAAAACAAAACAGTATGTAATAAGGATTTGGAGAAGTTGGAAGCCTAGTATACTATTGATAGGAATGTAAATAGTACAGCCACTATGGAACAGTATGGATATTCCTCATAAAATTAAAAGTAGAATTAAGCGTATGATCTAGCCACCTTTCAGTATATATTGAAAAGGATTGAAAGCTGGATCTTGAAAATATATCTATCTGCACACCCATGTTCATAACAGCATTATTCACAAATAGCCTTGAGGAAGAAGCAACCCAAATGTCCACTGACAGATGAATAGATAAGCAAAATGTAATGTTCACACAATGGAATATTATTTCGCCTTGAAAAGTCCAGAAATCCTGTTGCCAATCCACATGCTACATGGATGAAACCTGAGGATATTGTGCAAAGTGAAGTAAGCCTGTCACAAAAAGACAAATACTGTATGATTCCACTTATATGAGGTATCTGAAGTAGTCAAATTCATAGAAATAGACAGTGGATGTTTGGGGGAGGGGGTAATGAGGAATAGAGCTTTGCAAGATAAAACAGTTTTGAAGATGTATTGCACAACAATGTGAATATACTTAATACTAATGAACTGTATACTTAAAAATGGTTAAGACAGCAAATATTATGTTCATTTTTATTTATTTTTTATTTTTTTAAAGATTTTATTTATTTATTTGACAGAGAGGGACATAGTGAGAGAGGGAACATAAGCAGGATTCCCGCTGAGCAGGAAGCCCAATGCGGGGCTCGATCCCAGGACCCTGGGTCATGAGCTGAGCCGAAGGCAGATGCTTAACGACTGAGCCACCCAGGTGCCCCATGTTCATTTTTAACCACAGTTAAGAATTAGAAAAAAAAATTAAGTCAGTTGTGTCTGAATCTATGAATTTCGAAATTGTGTCCTAAGTAAAATGAGTGGGGCAAACATAGAGGATGTTATTTAAATATTCTCATAGTTATTTTGTGCTAATCGTGCAGTTTTTGTTTTAATTACAAATAATATACTATGTTTTCAAGCTTCATCTGGTTTTGTGAGTTATTTTTATTATGGTCCAAAAATCATGGACTCACAATCCTGTGTCTTTTTAAACATGTTGCTTCTTCTAATTTCAACTATGTAATCATCTCAAAAGATGCAGGACAACCATTCAATAAAATTCAGTGCCCACTCACCAATAATACATTATATGTTAATTAATTGAATTTAAATTAAAAAGATTCAGTGCCCACTCATTATTAAAATAAAAACAAAAACTTTGCAATCTAACAATAGAAGGGAAGGTCCTTAATTGATAAAGGTTAACTATCAAAAACCTACAGTGATATATTACACTTAACAATAAAACAATAGGAATTTTTTTTTTTAAAGATTTATTTATTTATTTGAGAGAGCGAGAATGAGACAGAGTACATGAGAGGGGGGAGGGTCAGAGGAAGAAGCAGGCTCCTCGCTGAGCAGGGAGCCCGATGCGGGACTTGATCCCTGGACTCCAGGATCATGACCTGAACCGAAGGCAGTTGCTTAACCTACTGAGCCACCCAGGCGCCCAAAACAATAGGAATTTAAAAATAGTTGCTAAATAGTTATTTTAGGAACTAAATAAGAATGCTTACTATCATCACTACTTGCTCATCTCTAGGAAGCAGACTAAATCCTCATTTTGCCACTGAGAAAACTAAAGTGCAAATGGATTAAGTAATTTTCAAGAGGCCACACAGCTACTAATCAAGACTGAAGTGTTTTTTTTTGTTGTTGTTGTTGTTTTTAAAAGATTTTTATTTATTTGAGAGAGAGAGAGACAGTGAGAGCAGGAACACAAGCAGGGGGAGTGGGAGAGGAAGAAGCAGGCTTCCTGCCCAGCAGGGAGCCCGATGCGGGGCTGGATCCCAGAACCCCGGGATCGTGACCTGAGCCGAAGGCAGATGCTTAACGACTGAGCCACCCAGGTGCCCCAAGACTGAAGTTTTGAGCCCAAAGCTGACCAAAGGGTTTATATTTTTACTTGTGAGAGCAACAAAGGAATGTCAAACCAGGCACAACCAAGTAACTCCAAACATTCAGACTCAACTCCTTTGTTAAGTGAGGATTTGGTGGATAGCTCTGATTAATAAAATGAGGGCTATCATAATCAGATAACAGAGTAAATCCAATTTTTTCTTTGGTGAAGGGGCCAGAAGGGCTTCAATTGAGGTTTGTTCAGTTAAATTAACTTGGCGATGTAACACTAAAGTATTTGTTTCTAGGGTATCATAGTAATATTGACACTTTTCTTAAGACCATTCCAAATCAATATAACAGGAAAAAGTTATATGGCATTATCAGTAAATAGTCACTTTATGGATTGTTTTGTTTTTGTAAATGAGTCATTTTGAAGCTATTTGGATCTTTTTATCATACTAAATAGAGATGTACCGTGAGAACCCCAAAGAATACCACATTTTATACTGTAATCTAAGGATTAATAAGCAGACTTTGGTTAGGCTATTTACTTAAGGATTTTAAAAATAGTGACTAGTCATATGGCCACAAGATACTATCTCAGAAATATCAGAGTCTAAGCAACCTTACAAAAAGGGAACACTAGATGTCGCTGCAGGACTCGTAGTTTGTAATATAGGCCCCCCGCCCCCCCACCCCCCTAGACAGCCACCCCATCCAAAAGTAGAGTATTCCTATGAAACCTTTCATAAGCCAATATGGCATAAAATGAAGAAGCCCTCAGCATTTTGTAAAAACAAAAATCCTCTTTGGATTTCTTTTGGTTAGTGAAAAACAGGTACTAATGTAGGACTTTTATAAGTGAAGTGGCCTAAAGCAAACTTTCAGGTAGAGGGGAAAACCTGTATTTCTTACTATTGGATAACTTTCCTAAGTAGAGTCTGTCACTTGTAAATAACACTTAAAATGTTGAGTCGCTAGGGGTTCTTGGCCAGCTAAGTTGGTAGAGCACGCAACTCTTAGTTTCTGGGTTGTAACTTGGAGCCCCACTTTGGGTATAGAGAAATAAGATCTTAAAAAAAAAAAAAGGTTGAGTTGCTATTATTGTATGCTGGATCAAAAATGCTATTAGAGGATAACTGGCTGGCTCAGTTGGTAGAGTGTGCAAGTCTTGATCTTAGGGTCGTGAGTTCAAGCCCCACATTTGGCATGGAGTTTACTTAATTTTTTTTTTTTTTAAGCTACTAGACTCCGGGAGTGCCTGGGTGGCTCAGTTGGTTGGGTGTCCAGCCCTTGATCTCAGCTCAGGTCTTGATCTCAGGGTTGTAAATTCGAGCCCCAAATTGGGCTCCATGCTGGGCATGGAGTCTACTTAAAAAAAAAGAAAAAAGCTATTAGACTATAATCATTATGTTCACGTCATTACACTAAAATGGTCATAAAGGCAGAGTAATAGGAAGTCAGTAAATAGGAAATAAGCAACCTTAATTTTGACTTAAAATTTCCAATATAATATAACTTGATTATCAAGGTTTTTAAATCAGCTTAGGTTAATTTACCCTCCACTGACAACATAATTTTTTTTAAAGATTTTATTTATTTTACTTTGAGAGAGAGAGAGCGCACACAAGTAGGGGGAGCGGCAGGCAGAGGGAGATGCAGGCTCCCGGCCAAGCAAGGATCCCCATGTGGGACTCGATCCCAGGACCGAGGGATCATAACCTGAGTTAAAGGCAGACACTTAACCGACTAAGCCACCCAGGCACCCCTGTACTACACTTTTTTAATGAACACTTCCTAATAACCCAGATGTTTACAAGGGCCACTCTAGGAAAGAATATATTGACCTTTGGACTAAAGAGGCTCTTATAGGAACATGATCCTGCTAACTACTAACTCTTGCTAGAAAAAAGTGGCTTTACTTTTTTTTTTTAAGATTTTATTTATTCATTTGAGAGACAGCAAGAGAGCATGAGCAGGGGCAAAACAGACTCCCCGCTGAGCAGGGAGCTGGATGTGGGGCTCAATCCCAGGACCCTGAGACCATCACCTGAGCCGAAGGCAGATGCTTAACCCACTGAGCCACCCAGGCACCTGGAAAATAGTGGCTTTAAATAGACTAACCCAACACCTAATCATTTTTTATAGATGACTACTGCATTTTACTAGTGTATGTCTAAGGGCTGTTCATAATAGTTTACTCATTGTTTCCCAGTCAACCTCTTTGTTACCTTCCAAGACTGTTCATCAGGAAGCTACACTGTCGTCTAGATATAAACAGAATCTATTCAAATGTGTCTACAGTGGTTAAGAACGAGACGGTCACTGGTCCCTCAATATCCATATGCGCCTCTCCCTTTCTCAGTCCTATGCATCTGGGTGGTGTCATGAGATTCATTCTCACTCAAGGAACATGAGCAGAAGGGATGTGTCACTTTCGCGCTGAGGCAGGTGAATGGGGGCGTGCCTTCCGCTGTTCTAGCTCTTCCCCTTTCGCCAAACCTAGATGGTCATGTGTTGAGATGGTAGAACCATAAGATGAAAGCAGCCTGGATCCGTGAGTCACCCCTGGGAGAACTCTCTGGAGAACCACCTGATCAGCACTAAACTTTATAGGAGCAAGGGGCAAACTTGTACTGATAAGACGCTAATCTGCTAAATTGAAATAGCCTGAGCTGCTTTCGATTCCTCTTTCTCTTCTACAAAAAATATTGATTGGTTTCTCTTCTCTGGTTTATTGGTTTCTTTTCTTCACTTCCCGTAGCTAGGGCCAGTAGGATCTGTAAAGTGGATGCCAAGTAGGGAGCCAGCAGGACTGGGAAGTTGGTTACATACAGGGGGGATGAGCAAATAAAGGGCAATATATTGAAGATAATGAAAACCAATTTTATCTCTGTCAGAGAAAGGAGTTACAAATGTGGAAAGGAAAAAAAGCTAGAATGAGTCCTGTGGTATTCTAATTTGGAACTGGAGGTATTAGTTGAACTCATGGTTTTAAAAGGAGAGAGAGAAAAATGTGTATGTGTGTCTATGTAGAGCCTAGAAGCAATAAGCTGGAGCAATAAGCACATTTTACTTGCAGATCAAATGCTATTCTCCCCTAAAGAGAACTAGAGCTCTTTGGAGAAATGGCTGATTCCAAAGCTAGGGGAGAAAAAGTAGATGAGTCTGGGGGAAGCTGGGTGGGGGGAATGGGTGAAATAGGTGATGGGGATTAAGGTGTGTGCTTGTGATGAGCACCAGGTGTTGTATGGAAATGTTGAATCACTATTGTACACCTGAAACTAATATTACACTGTATTTCAACTAACTGGAATTTAAATAAAAACTTAAAAGTAATAAATAAAAGTAATTTGTTTAAATAAATACTCAAATTTATTTAAATACATAACTTAAAAGTAATTTATAATAAAAAATTATAAATACGTAAATAAATAGATAGATAGATAAATAAGTCTGGAACATTTACTGTACCAGAAAGTAACAAAGTGCTCAAAAACTGGTGGGGACTTATCAAAAGAACACAGGATCAGTTTAAAGAGGTTTCTACTGGCCAAATCTGTGTTAATATAGAATGTTTGTATTAGATTATAACTCATTGAATAAAATAGGAATCCATTAAGTCCATACTGATATAAATAAATGAAGAATGAACTAAATAAATGAAGAGAAAGTAAAGCCCCTCCTTACTGTAGAATAATAAATGTAGGACCAATAGAGTTAGAAAATCACCATTTGGCAATTATCCCAATAATAATTAATTCAGGCAACAATCAATGATAGATGCAAATTACTTATTAGTTACAGATAAAAATAGTAACTTTAAAATGAAAAAACTTGACAAACACCACCTTGACCAAGTGATCAAAATTCATCTCACCAGGGGCACCTGACTGGCTCAGTCAGTGAAGCATGCAACTCTTAATCTCAGGGTTGTGAGTTCAAGCCCCACGTTGGGTGTAGAGATTACTTAAGGGATAAAATATTTTTTTCCCCAAAGATTAATTTATTTGGGGCACCTGGTCATCTCAATTGGTTAAGCAACTGCCTGCAGCTCAGGTCATGATCCCGGAGTCCCAGAATCCAGTCCTGCGCTGGGCTCTCTGCTCAGCAGGGAGTCTGCTTCTCCCTCTGACACTACCCCCTCTTGTGCTCTCTCTCTCATTCTCTCTCTCTCAAATAAATATTTAAAAAAAATAAAGATTTACTTATTTGAGAGACAGAGAGAGAAAGTGTGAGTGGGGGGAGGGGCAGAGGGTGGAGGGAGAATCTCCAGCTGACTTCCTGCTGAATGCAGAGCCTGAGGCACGACTTGATCCCACAACCCCAAGACCATGACCTGAGCTGAAATCAAGAGTTGGACGCTTAACTGACAGCCATCCAGGTGCCCCAGAATAAAATATTAAAAAAAAATTCATCTTACCAGTAATAGGACAAATCAACATTATGTGCCTTCTGGTATGATACTCTGAAAAAAACAAAGGATCACTTCCATGATATTCCTGCCCTAAATGCATACTATAGATCTAATCATTAGAAAACACCAGAGAAATCCAAATTGTCTTGTACTTCAAAATAAGTGTCTTGTACTCTTAAAAAATGCCCAGGTCATGAATGACAAAGGAAGGTAGAAGGCTTATTCCGGACGGAAGAAGCTTAAAGAGGCATGGAAATTACATGGAATGTGCTCTTGGAGTGGATACTGGACTAGAAGAAAAAATATTTTTGGTTTGTTTTGATTTCTTTTTTATAAGCTATAAATGATATTATTGGGAAATTTGGAAATAGGACCTATGGGTTGGATGGTAGTATTATACCAATGCTCATATCCTGATTTTGATGGCTGTGCTTTGTCTTTTAGGAAATACACACTGAAGTATTTAGGAGTAATGAGGAATCATGTATTTAACTTAACTCTCAATTGGTTCAGGAAAAATATGTCTTTGCATGTACATATAGGTATGCATGTGTATTTATGTGCATATTCATAATCTATATCTATACATATAAGCATATTATATATGTGTATGTAGCAAAATGTTAACAGTTGGGGAAACTGAGTGAAGGGTATATAGAATTTCTTTGTACTAGTCATGCATCTTTTCTGTAAAATTACTTCAAAATTTAAAAAAGTAAATACACAAAGCCAAAAAATATGAAGAATAAAATATTGAGAATTTCCCCATAAATAATGAAAGCTAATCCCATGGGAGTAAAGGAGAGTCCTGGGAAGAGAATGTAAAAGAAGAGAGGCCAAAGACAGAACTTTGGAATTACTCAAAGGACCCTAAACTGGGTGTTCAATAGATATTAGATAATTTTTAAAAGATAGCCTAGGGGCACCTAGGTGGCTCAGAAGAATCTGCCTTTGGCTCAGGTCATGATCTCAGGGTCCTGGGATGGAGCCTGAGTCAGACTCCCTGCTAAGCGTCTGCTTCTCCCTTCCCCCTACTCCCCCACCACCTTGTGATCTCTCCCCTCCTCTCTCTCAAATAAAGAAATAAAATCTTATTTTAAAAAAAAGATAGCCTAGACTAATCTAGCCATTATATTGTTTTTCAAAGTTAGTGTACTAAGATACTTCTATTTTTCCTAGACGTATTTATAGTTGTTTTTTTGTTTGTTTTCTGTTTTAAGTAGGCTCTGTGCTCAATGTGGGGCTTGAACTCACCACCCTGAGATCAAGAGTCACATGCTCTATCAGCTGAGCCAGCGAGGCAACCCCATATTTACATATTTTAACAATTATGCTACCTTACATATTTTTTTTTAAAGATTTTATTTATTTATTTGACAGAGAGAGACACAGTGAGAGAGGGAACACAAGCAGGGGGAGCGGGGAGGGGAAGCAGGCTTCCCGCGGAGCAGGGAGCCCGATGCGGGGCTCGATCCCAGGACCCTGGGATCATGACCTGAGCTGAAGGCAGACGCTCAACCAACTGAGCCACCCAAGCTTCCCTAAAAAAAATTTTTAAGAGTAATTACATTTCCATTTACACAGACTTCAGGTGTTTTATCATATTTTTTTTAAAAAATAAAAAATTGATCCTAAGCTTCAGCCATACCACTTAAATAATGAAGTAAATAATATTGATTATTTATTTGTTTGTTTTTAAGACTTTATTTATTTGAGAGAGAGAGAGCAAGTGCGCGTGGGAGTGGGGGAAGGGCAGGGAGGGGGGCGCAGAGAGAAGGACAAGCAGATTCCGCCCTGAGCTTGGAGCCCCATGCAGGACTGGATCTCGCAAACCTGACATCATGACCTGAGCTGAAATCAAGATTTGGCCGCTTAACCAACTGAACCACCCAGGTACCCCTATTTATTTATTTTTAATAATACTGATTATTTAATTCAGACATCTAGTCTGATCATTCAAATGCCCAGGAACAGTTATTCCGACCTATAAATTTCCCTGGGCAAGGAAATTAGATAGTTGACAAAACTTTATTTTTCTTTTTTCCTACTCTGTAATTTAAATGATAGATGCTTTAAATATTTTTCTTTTTCTTTTTTTAGAAGAATTTTTTTTAAAGATTTTATTTATTTATTTATATATTTATTTGACAGAGAGGGAGAGAGAGAGAGCGAGCCCGCACAAGCAGGGGGAGTGGCAGGCAGAGGGAGAGGGAGAAGCAGGCTCCCCGCTGAGCAGGGAGCCCGATGTGGGGCTCTATCCCAGGACCCAGGGATCATGACCGGAGCTGAAGGCAGCCACTTAACCGACTGAACCACACAGGCGCCCCTAAATACTTTTCAAATTGGCATTCTTTTTTTTTTTAATTTTTTTTAAAAGATTTTATTTATTTATTTGAGAGAGAGAGAATGAGAGACAGAGAGCACGAGAGGGAAGAGGGCAGAGGGAGAAGCAGACCCCCTGCTGAGCAGGGAGCCCGATGTGGGACTCGATCCCAGGACTCCAGGATCATGACCTGAGCCGAAGGCAGTTGCTTAACCAACTGAGCCACCCAGGCGCCCTCAAATTGGCATTCTTAAAATCAAAAGAAAAATGTTTCTTTTCCATCTGTTTTAAAACAGCACAAATTATAGAAGATTTGAAGAACTGCTAGTGTTAGTAGGTTAATTGTAATTGTATAGCAATCCTACTAACATTTGGAGTTACTGCTCTCTAAAGAATGCATCTGATTCCCTAAAGCTATTCCTTCCCAAATGACTACCTTCCAAGTTTAGAGATATAATAGCAGAATTCAAGAATTTCCCCTGAAATTTCATTACGTATGCAAATTTTAATTTCATTTAGGATTGACTGCAATTGCACTGTATTCATTTGTGAATAGGCTCCTTAGTTACCTACAGTAAAAATATCATAAGTGACATGAGGTTTGAATTACAACAAATTACAATACATTTCAGTTCATAATGACCCAGGGCATAAACAGAAACTTAGGTACACTCTGTCCTACGTCTCTAAGGCTGAATGGAACTATTTCTACTCCTTTTAGTAAAGCCTAATCCCTTCATTTTATATTCATTACTTCTCATATTTGCTGTTTTTTGGGTGTATATATTTCTCCCTAAAACTTCCTGTATTGTTACCAAGTCTGTGGGTATGTCCATCTTTGAGCAGCTGATATGCCCGTCCCCACCCCCTTTTTTTAAAGATTTTATTTATTTATTTTACAGAGCACAAGCAGGGAGAGGGGTAAAGGGAGAGAGAGAGGCAGGCTCCCCGCCAAACAGGGAGCCTGATGCGGGGCTCGATCTCAGGACCCTGGGTCTCGATCCCAGGACCCCAGGTCTCGATCCCAAGACCCCGGGATCATGACCTGAGCCAAAGGCAGACGCTTAATCATCTGAGCCACCCAGGCACCCCTCCGGTCCCCCTTTATACTTAAGCAGTTGCCCCATTTTATATGGCGTAGGGATGGCACACACCACAGGCTTGCACCTTGCTCTTGCAGGTGCAATAACAATGTGAACAGTCAGCTGGAAGCAAACCAGATCACCCGGGATTCCGTTCTAGTAAGTGAGCACTTCACATCCATGGCAAACCAGGCAATTCAGGATGTTGTCTCATTTTACAGATAGGAAAACTTGTGTCAGACTCATTCTACAGGTTCATGCTTTGAATTCCTTAGATCATTGATTCCTAAACCTGTTTATAGTAATCACCCAGGGATCTTTAAAAAATGGCAGATTCCAGGACTCCTCATCAAACTTAGTAAGCAGAATCTTTTGAGGCCTGAGAACATCTGTCTAAAAAGCTCCCCAAGTGCTTTGATGAGAAACCATATTTGGGAACTTCTAATTTGTGATGACTGGGACTCACTTAAAAGTGTCCGAGTGGTGGATAATAGCCAAGGAGTGACTAAAGTCGCCATCTATGTGTGCACCTTCTATGTGAACTATTTTGGGGTCTGCCATATCTAGGTATGCCTCTCCTCTGAGCCAAACCATATTTTATGCTTTTAATTGCAGAAAGAAGGAAATTTCAAAATATCAAGAGATATCCTGGGTAAAAGTACTCACCTGCCTTTATTTCCTATAAAATACAATATCCCTAAATATGCAGATCTAACTTAGACAGTTTTCATCCCCCTGCACAAAGATGCGTGACTTCAAGAGTTTGAACCTGGGTCCCAGAGCTCTTGGGGTGCACTTAGGGTGCACTTTGTGCTCTTGGGGTCCACCTCAGTAAAGGGATCACCCCTAGTCTTACAGTCAAGGTACTCTAGGCTCCACCTAAGATACCCTTCCAAGAAGGATGGGGATGGTTTGACCTTTTAAAACTTTTTTCAGAATAGAAATTACAGCCCCATGGTGAAGTCCATTTTATTTTATTTCAGATAGAAAAAGACAAATTTCTCCCTAATCTCTTTACAGAGACATGAAAACAAACAAACATGATTTCTAATAAAAAAAGACAATAACTAAGGTGCTAGAGGGTGCTACCCTTTTTTTCTCAAGGAAGATATGAAAAGGAGTTTTAGTTTACTTGCATAATTTGTTATATCCCTCTATTAGATGGGAGTAGTAGGAATTATTTAAGGGTGTTCTGTGATTCCCCCATGACAGGCATGATCCTCAAATCTATCAGTGCTACCTTGACCTCTGGCTCTAGGTTTACAAGGGCCTGTAGGAAAGTTCCACTTGAATGTCCTATCTCTGGCTAGCATCTCAAATTCTCTTTATGTCTTAGATATGCTTCTGTGTTAAGACTGGCCACAGGGGAAATTTGTGCAAGATTTCAAAGGCAGAAGTGAAACCCTTATGCTCTGAAGGTCAGTGTGAGATGTGAAGCACTGGGGCAGCTCATGCACATGGATGCTGATCTGTTGGCATACCTGGGAGTGGGGCAGTGGCCACATGTGGAGCTCTCTCAGCAACTCTAGGACCTTCTTCAGTTTCTCTGAGTCCTGGGCCAGATGCATGTGCTTGGCTCCTATGAGCACTTGCAGCATGGCTCCTGCGGGCAACTGCATTATTGAGATTGTAGGTGTCAGAGACAGATGCACAGTTTGCACAGTCTAGTTTATCCTCATGGGATCCAGCAGTTCTTTGTGCATTCTGCTTTGTCCCTGCTCATCCTCACTTCATGTCCAGCTTTCCTGACTCTAAGCTCTATCGATTTACAGAAATTTCAGGTCCAACCCCAGACACAGAGGCAACCTCTTCTCCAGCTCCCACAGTTGTTTAAGACCTAGTCCCTAAAATAAACCTCTTATTTATATGACTCACAGTGCTTATGCTTCTCTGGTCAAATTCTGATCCAGACAATGGTACTGGAAGTAATTCCAGAACTAAAACTTAAGAATGGGATCTATGAATTTGTTCCAGGTTATCTGATCTGATTGGATTTAAAGGCACTGACAACCAGTTGTCAATGACAAAGGTGACACTGGTTGTCCATGGCATGCATTAGCAAAAAACAGTTTCTTAAATCATCACCTATGGACACCTGTAATCAAGTGCCTAAAGAAGGCAAGGCTTTGGGTAACCACGTGGATACTTCCATAAAATATTTAAACAAAAATAAGGAGTATAATGGAGTTGGTTGGTTTATCCTAATTATGTTGGATAACTGGGGGAAAGGAAATGATGAGCTTAGGGCTTTGAACGTTCAGTTCAAGATAAAGGATCAGAAATCTTATGTGAAAAAGAAATCTTATGTGATTGTCTTCCTATATCTGCAAGGCTGTACTTTCTAAAAATCAAATCCAAAATCTAATCCTGACTTACAATGCAGTTGAATTTCCAACTTGAAGATCTCATGTTAAAATTAATTTTTGTTTTTGTTTTTGAGCAGCAGTGAGATCCTGAATATTGGCATGGGAATGGGAACCTATGGGCAGATTGATGAGACTGGAATCATGAACTTCTAAATTCTGCTGAGCATCTTTTGCCTTTCCTCCCTTGCCTGAGGAACTTAGTCTCTCCTTACCTGTAAAATCTGTATTGGCCTCTCCTGGGATAGTTAGTTGCCTTGTACACTTATCATGATGAAAAAAAAAAATAATAAAATGGAAAAAAAAATTCTATCAACTTAGCTTAACAAAAAACCTCACCTTGATATCTATTTTTTTAAAATTTGAGATAGAGAGAGTGCGTGCACGAGCGGGGGGGAGGGGCAGAGGGAGAGGGAGAAGCAGACTCCCCACTGAGCGGGGAGCCCAATGCAGGGCTCATCCCAGAACCCTGGGATCATGACCTGAGCCGAAGGCAGACACTTAACCGACTGAGCCACCATGCGCCCCTTGATATCTATTTTATTTACTTATTCTTTTAGTAATCTCTACACCCAACATGGGGATTGAACTCACAACCCTGAAATCAAGTGTCACATGCTCCTTCAACTGAGCCAGCCAGGCACCCTACACAGCCTTGATATCTGATTACCCTCAATACCTTATCAAATTCCTCATTCCCTAAGTAATATCTGATTACCTTGGACTGTCTTCAGCAAGAATTCTTTTAGGTCAAGTTAGCAAGAATTACCCTAACCTCTTAGTAACTTACTGACCACTGACCCTCTCCCCAACTCTGCTTGACTAAAATCCCCACATTTAGACATTGTCTCATTGAGTTCTCATACACTTTGCAAGATAGATGTTACTCCCATCCAGGGCCAGCTATGCAATTTGTAATTTCAGTGCAAAATGAAAAATGCAAGGCCTCTTGTTCATAAATTATTAAGAATTCCAAAATGGTGACAACATAGCATTGAATCTAGCACAGGCCCTATATAACTGTACAAGCCCGTGGGGCCACCCCTTGCTTCCATCTTAATATTTAAGAAACAGGTTCATAGAGATCAAGTGAATTCCCAAGGTTACTTTGTCAAGAGCCAGGACTATATCAGAGCCAGAATTGTAATAGGGGTTTGACCCCTACTAAACTCTCCCCAATTAAACGAGGCCCTTTTGTGTTGAACTGAATCTAATGAAGATTTTTCTAAATTTACTGAACACACACAGAATCTGCTGCCACTCACTTTCACTCTAGTTCAACCATGTACCCCCAGGTAGTCTTAAAATGCATTTACTGAATGCTTTAATATGTCGTATAAACTATTGTGATGAACCCCCAAAGAGTTCTTGCTGCACATTTTCTTTTAAAATACTCTCCTGTAGTCTAACGGAAAATGCAGACATGTCTATGTGTAATGTCAATGCATGGAACTTAATTAAAAAAAAAAAGTATCTTAATGGCAGGCGTTGTAACACAAAATACTGCGGTAACATTCTAACTGCAACACCGAAATAGAGTATCATCACACATTTGGGTTTTTTTTTCTCTTTTTGTTTAAGTGACTACTACCAACTGGGACTCAATTAAACATAAAGAAAACTGAAGCCCCCGCGTCAAGGAAAGACGCTTGAATGTGAAGGGACAAAAAGAGGAGGTCACGAGTACAACCCCACACCATTCAAACAACCGGCCTTGGAATGCGCGCATGCGCAGGACGAATCCTGCGCAGAGGCCGGGGTCGGAAGGGCTGGGACGGGCGGGGGCGGGGATAGGGTTGCTAGGAGAACGCGATGACGCTACGGCCTCGGCGCTCTTCTCCGCCAATGGGTGCCGCCTGCTGCTGTGACGCGTAATGTGCGTCACGCCGACGACGGCCGAAGGGCACAGATCTAAGGGTCGGGAGGACGTTCGGCCTCTGTGAGCCGCAGCCTTTTCGAGGGAGCGGTTGTGTGTTCGCCATCTTAGGAAGTGAGTGTGCCGGGCCTTGCTCCCGGTGGGTGCGGGGAACGGAGCCCCTCTGAGGAGTTGCTTAGGCTGTAGGCCTTGTCGATCTCCCTCTTGAGGGAGAGGGGAGGCCGCCATGACCTCTTCAAGGGCGCGGAGGCTGGAAGAAGGAAGGCCCGTGTCGGGGTCCTAGGGTGCCGGTGATTTTGGTGGCCTGAGGGGCCCCTTTGCCTTTCCTCTGACCGCTGCTCCCTCTTCCCTTAGGAAGATGTTCTCGTCCGTGGCGCATCTGGCGCGGGCGAATCCATTCAACGCGCCCCACCTGCAGCTGGTACACGATGGCCTCGCGGGCCCCCGCAGCAGCCCCGCGGGGCCCCCGGGCCCGCCCCGCCGTTCCCGCAATCTGGCAGCAGCCGCTGTGGAAGGTGAGTTTAGACCCTGCCCCGATACGGTCGTTTGTGCCCTTGTGGTCCACTCGGCCTTAGTGGCCTGGAGGACAGAAAAGAAGTACGCTCCTGGCCTCCTGCACCACAGGACGGCGCCTAGTTGCTTGCCCTAGGATGTCAGTCCTTTTCGCCGTAGGCGGTGTGTCGGATCCTTGGCCCTCCCTCAAGGGCGTGGAAGGGCCCAGGCACAGTTCCCTCTGTGACCTCCACGTCCTCGGGAGAGTATAGAGGCCGTGACTAGCTCCTTATCTTCGCCGCCGTGAGCCCTCTTGGTCAGTAGACTGAGTGTTGGGTAAAGTCTCCTTCCTAGCCACTGGCCACCTGCAGTTCTATCTGTATTATCTGTTACTTGATCTGGCATTAATTTTCTTAAAAATACTCCTTCTCAAGCATTCCCGAAGTCTAATATTTGTTGACACGAGGTATATGAGATAATTGGGTTTCTTGTTTTAATGTAATTGGTAAAGGAGGGGACAGAAGCCCCAGATAACCTATAAAAAGGAGATAAATAATTGGTAGGGATCCCTTTAGTCTTCTCTCTCAGGAGTCTTTTCGGTTAGACTCAACTTGAACTTAATTGTTACGTTTTAAATCCCAGTGGAGTGTATGGGCAGAGAAACCTGAAAACCAAATTGTAGGAATTCTGTAAATGTAATCTACATTGTGTGCCTGTAAAATTTAAAGTTTTTGAATCATTTATGTGTTTCTTTTATGTCTTCGGTGTGGGTAAAAAAATCATTACACTGTTGTGTAGTAAATGTATTTTACTTTAGGACTTTATCTAATTTTATGCTTAACATGAATCCATAAGTGGGGATAGTATTGATTAGTGACACACTTAGAAGTTTGAAAGTTTTTACTTAAGTCTAGTGCTCTTCCTGAGTTTGGTTTGTATTCTCAAGTGTGTTTTTATCAGCAGTAGATAATTTGAAGTTTGATTTTTATTCGAGTAGCTATTAATGTTGTCAAAGACTTTTTATTTTTAGTGTGGCAAAATAAGAACTAGTGTCTCACAGAACCTTCATAATCTAAATGATTCTTTGATTTTGGCAGTAAGTGTCTTGTTACTTAACACTAGGTGGAAAATCATCTTTCAACTTAATTGTAACCAGTGGCCAAGGCTGTTTAGTTGTGATAGCACTATTTCACAGGGAATCCTAGTTCTCTCTCATTCCCATGGCCTTAGTCATCTCTGAAGAAATACTTACTTGATTTTTTTTTTCAATCAAACAGAGCAGTATAGCTGTGACTATGGATCTGGCAGATTCTTTATCCTCTGTGGACTTGGAGGAATTATTAGCTGTGGCACAACACATACAGCATTGGTTCCTCTAGATCTGGTTAAATGCAGAATGCAGGTTTGTTTTGCATGTTGGATTAAAAGCATATTGTTGAAGCATGGCTTTTAAGTTGTACAACATAGACCTCTACTAACAAGCTGTGTGGAAACCTAATTATCCGAGAGGTAAGTTGATAACCAGTAACATGAGTTTTATATTAAAATGCATGGTGTGTCTTGTCTTACTACAGAGTACAGTTGCGAATATGGCTCCATGAAGTTTTATGCACTGTGTGGCTTTGGTGGGGTCTTAAGTTGTGGTCTGACACACACTGCTGTTGTTCCTCTGGATTTAGTGAAGTGCCGTATGCAGGTTTGTATTGAGATGGCAACATTGAATGTATCTTTCATGTGTGACTTAATTCCAAATAATTTTAAAAGGACTTCACAAACGAGAAAATTTGAAGACATCACAACTGCTAGAAACTTTTGTAGGAAACCAAACCCAAGTTTTCTTAACTCATGATCTTTATTTATTTATTTATTTTTTTATTTATTTATTTGAGACAGAGAGAATGAGAGACAGAGAGCATGAGAGGGAGGAGGGTCAGAGGGAGAAGCAGACTCCCTGCCGAGCAGGGAGCCCGATGCGGGACTCGATCCCGGGACTCCAGGATCATGACCTGAGCCGAAGGCAGTCGCTTAACCAACTGAGCCACCCAGGCGCCCATGATCTTTATTTTAATTAGTGTTTTAAATTGAAGAAATGCCTCTTTTAAAAATAAGATTGTAGGCAGATTTTTGGATCTCAAACCCTGGCTATAAATGCTATTTTGGTGCTGTGCTCAGTTCTGACAAGCGTTCCTCTTCAAGGCCTACTGGTTCTTTATGCTCCCAAATAGTCATTTTACAAGCAGTTACATATTAGAGCAGATAATCCTCCTTAGGTTTTTTTTTTTTTTTTAAGATTTTATTTATTTGAGAGAGAGAGTGAGCAGGGCGAGGGACAAGCTGACTCCTTGCTGAGTACAGAGCCTGACCTGGGGGTCCATCCCAGGACCTGGAGATGATGACCTGAGCCGAAGGCAGACGCTTAACCGACTGAGCCACCCAGGTGGCCCTTCCTTAGTGTATTTTTGAAGTAACTTCATTTCTCTTATTTACTGAATAAGATCAGCGCAGAACATTATGTAGATTAGAAAAAATACTCTTCATTATTTTAGTATTAAAATTTTGTGGGCATAGCTTTTTGTATATTTATTTACATAACAGTTTTTTATGATTAGAATATCTTAATTAGGATTATTGAAACAAAAATAATCAAACGTCAAAAATTTATTTGTCCCAAACAGGATTAGAAGTCTACTTACCTAAAAGAGAGAGGAAGGTGAAATAAAGGAAGGTGAAGTGTTAGCAGGGAGAGGAAGGTGACGTATACAAGCCCTCGCAGTACTGGCAGATAGAGTGAAATTAAGATTTTTTTTCTTTTCCCATTAGTTAATAGAATGGATGTGAATATACCTTCACTGAAATGTATGCATGTCTCTTGAAGTGAATTTAAGTCAAAAGACAGATTCTCATTATGTTGATTTACCTTTTTAACTTATATTTAATTTGCCTTAAGTTCATAAAACTCTATAACATAAACTTCTTAATGGACTAGCGTGTATCAGGGATATAGACTTACCTCTTACTTAGGCAGTAGCTTGAAAACTAGGTTTTTTTTTTTTTTTTAAAGGTTTATTTATTTGACACAGAGAGAGAGAGACAGCTAGAGAGGGAACACAAGCAGGGGGAGTGGAAGAGGGAGAAGCAGGCTCCTGGCCGAGCAGGGAGCCCGATGCGGAGCTTGATCCCAGGACCCTGGGATCATGACCTGAGCTGAAGGCAGACGCCCAACGACTGAGCCACCCAGGCGCCCCGAAAACTAGTTTTTTTTTTTTTTTTTTTTTTTTTAAAGATTTTATTTATTTATTTGAGAGAGAGAAAGTGAGAGAGAGCAAGCACATGAGAGGGGGGAGGGTCAGAGGGAGAAGCAGACTCCCTGCCGAGCAGGGAGCCCGATGCGGGACTCGATCCCGGGACTCCAGGATCATGACCTGAGCCGAAGGCAGTCGCTTAACCAACTGAGCCACCCAGGCGCCCCGAAAACTAGTTTTTTAAAAGTGGTAGAGTTGGATGGCGAAAACTTTTGAGTCAGTTTTATCATGTATTTTTCTAGGAATTCTGCCGTCTTAACTAACCCTCCGACTTAAGTCTGACTGAAAGAAAGACCTTAATGTATAAAGTTAAATTTATGAAGTTGATTATAGATATTAAGTTGATATGCAGTGAATTTGTGTTTACCCACCTTTTGTATAGTTAGACTGAAGTTTATTTTAGAACCAAAGGAAAAACTAGTAACAGTGAAATTAAATATTTATGAGAAGTGATAGCTCTTTGGTACATTTAATTAATTTTTTTCTTCTTGTTTTAAATAAAGGTGGACCCCCAGAAGTACAAGGGCATATTTAATGGATTCTCAGTTACACTTAAAGAGGATGGTGTTCGTGGTTTGGCTAAAGGATGGGCTCCGACTTTCATTGGCTACTCTATGCAAGGGCTCTGCAAGTTTGGCTTTTATGAAGTTTTCAAAGTCTTGTATAGCAACATGCTTGGGGAGGTATGTAATTTTAACTTTTAAGACCAAAAAGGATCTTTTTTTGGTCTGTATTACTATACTGTCCTGCTTTCCAAGTAAGTTGGATTTTGAGTTTTTTAAAGAGAAGGGATCTGGGATTCCTCTGTGTAGTTCCATGGCTAACTATACTTGGCACCTAGATGTTCAAAAAAATAATTCACATTGTACTGTGGTTGATAAGGTTATGGGAGAGAATATACATTCAGTCTCATGTGTGTTATTTGTGGACCATATAAAGAAACACTGTTAGGTTGTCTGAAATGTAACTGTTTCCTAGAACTGTTCCTTAATTGAAATTGAAAACAGCCAATGCAATAGCGGTACATGTTCCTTCTTACGTTTTTCAATTAGGAGAACACCTATCTCTGGCGCACATCACTATATTTGGCTGCTTCTGCCAGTGCTGAATTCTTCGCTGACATTGCCCTGGCTCCTATGGAAGCTGCTAAGGTTCGAATTCAAACCCAACCAGGTTATGCCAACACTTTGAGGGATGCAGCTCCCAAAATGTATAAGGAAGAAGGCTTAAAAGCGTAAGTGAACATTTGTCTAGAGTTACAGTATAAAAATAACTCAATTAAATGAACTCCATTTGTTAGCATTAAACCTACCAGACTTTTTTTTTAAGCTCTTATGTTAATGTCTATTTACCTTTTACATAGAACATAAACTCCAGGGGCAGGGATAAGTTGATGCATGGCTTAAGCCCTGAATTAAAGATGTTTTTCTAAAGTAAGAATGTTTATCAATCTGCATATGCCTTGATATTTGACATTAATTGTTAACTTTTGGGAAGGGCTTGTTAGAATTCTTGTCATCTGTGTTCACAGCTAAGAATTTGCATATAGTCTGGCTACAACATGCTTCCTTAGATCCACCTTTGTGGATGCCAGTCTTGAACTGAGTTCTACTTGTAAACTTCTTGTTTCTTGTAGTTCCAGCTAGAGAAACATCCAGCAACTTTTTTGGTTGTATAGTCAAAGGTGCTTGAGTCATTGGCATGTGAGATAAATACACCTGCATGTTAGTCTTAGGTTCTGATAGAAATGACATGCAATTGTGCTGCCATATTTTGCTATCAGGACTCGACTGGTGTGCGGACACTTCTGTTACTGATGAAAATCTCTGCTAAAGGAATAAATACAACTGAGTAAAATAAGTCTCCTGGTTTCCCTAGATTCTACAAGGGAGTTGCTCCTCTCTGGATGAGACAGATACCCTACACCATGATGAAATTTGCCTGCTTTGAACGTACTGTTGAAGCATTGTACAAGTTTGTGGTTCCTAAGCCCCGAAGTGAATGTTCAAAGGCAGAGCAGCTGGTTGTAACATTTGTGGCAGGTTACATAGGTATGAGTTACTTACAACATGTTTATGAAATTAAGGACCAGTAATTATTTCCATTATTGGCCTCTTTTTGTGAGAAAAAAAAATATTCCAAAGAAGCTTTATCTTCCCGTAGCATTTTCTGTGCCATTTTAGGATTCATAAATACTTATTGATGAGTTTCTGAAAGAATTACTTTTAGGTGTGCATGTCTTGATTAAGTTTGGGGAATATATTGATTTCACTGCTGTGCCATTTTTTTGGTCTAGTTTTTCAAGAATACATTTTTACACAAAGGAAAGTTGATTAAAATGTGAATATAAAAACTTGAAGGATTGTTCTGTTTACATAGGGTAGAGTGCTGTATAACTTTGTTAGTCTCTAAATCTGATTTTTTAAGAACTAAAAATTACGTAAAGATTGTTGGTTGTGATGTGAATTTTTTTAAATTAATCCCATGTTGGATTATTTATCTTGACTTTTTTCAGCTGGAGTCTTCTGTGCAGTTGTTTCTCACCCTGCTGATTCCGTGGTATCTGTGTTGAATAAGGAGAAAGGTAGCAGTGCTTCTCAAGTTCTTCAGAGACTTGGATTTAAAGGTAGGATTCCCCCCCCCCCCCCACACACAAACAAACAAAAAGTAACACTTGGGTATTATTTCATTTTTCATTCATGTTTCATATTTCAACCAGGTGTATGGAAAGGACTCTTTGCCCGTATCATCATGATTGGCACTCTGACTGCACTACAGTGGTTCATCTATGACTCTGTGAAGGTCTACTTCAGGCTCCCTCGCCCTCCTCCACCTGAAATGCCAGAGTCTCTGAAGAAGAAGCTTGGGTTAACTCAGTAGAATGATCAAAGCAAATGTGGACTGAATCTGCTTGTTGATCAGTATTGAGGAAAGTGCAAGAGGAACTTTTATATATTTGACAGTGTAGGAAATTGTCTATTCCTGGTATAATTACTGTAGTCTCTTGCCTAAGGCGAGGGTTTCAAACCCACTGTTGAAATAAACCTAATTATTCATGATTTGTCTGTGATTCGGTATTTTTTTTTTTTTTTAAGATTTTATTTATTTATTTGACAGAGAGAGACACAGCGAAAGAAGGAACACAAGCAGGGGGAGTGGGAGAGGGAGAAGCAGGCTTCCCATGAGCAGGGAGCCCGATGTGGGGCTCGATCCCAGGACCCTGGGATCATGACCTGAGCGGAAGGCAGACGCTTAACGACTGAGCCACCCAGGCGCCCCCGGTGGTTATTTTTTAAAGCAGTTTTTAAAGATGTAACCCTAAAATGGAAGGAATTAAGTGTAAGTTAAAACCTCAAGGAAAAAAGCAAACTAATCATTGTTGGTTCAGTACTCTGATCCCCACTGATAAATTGTCATGTTTCAAGTTTTGTCACACAAGAGTTCCTATGCTCCTAAAAATAAAGGAAATACACCTGAATTTTCAAAAACTTGATTTAGCTGTAGTTAAATTGAAATATGGATAAGTATTTGTGGTTATATTTTGACAAGTAAATTTCAGCATATAATCAAATTTTTGCAACATGTACTATACTTCTAAAAATCCTAATGAGTTTGCTAATCCTCATTTGTAAAAGAAGATCTAGGGGTGTCTGGCTGGCTCAGTTGGAGGAATCTGCAACTCTTGATCTCAGGGTTATCTGTTGGAGCCCTATGTTGGGTGTAGAGATTACTTAAATTTCTTTTCTTTTTTTTTTTTTTTTAAAGATTTTATTTATTTATTTGAGAGAGAATGAGAGAGAGAGAACACCTGAGAGGGGATAGGGTCAGAGGACGAAGCAGACTCCCTGCCGAGCAGGAAGCCCAATGCGGGACTCGATCCAGGGACTCCAGGATCATGACCTGAGCCGAAGGCAGTCGCTTAACCAACTGAGCCACCCAGGCGCCCGAGATTACTTAAATTTCAAAAATTAAATTGAAAAAAGTAATCTAAATTAGGCTGATTGTTAGAATGGTAGTTCTAACATTCTAATGATAGCTATTTTATTTATTTAAAGATTTTATTTTTTTTAAGTAATCTACAACTAATGGGGCACTTGAATTTAACCCCAAGATCAAGAGTCACATACTCTACTGACTGAGCCAGCCAGGTGCCCCTAGAATGATAGTTTTTAAAAGAACCAAAGCACTTGATAGCTAAAACCACTTAAGGTTAAAATTATCTTCAAACAAATCTGACTTTATAAATTACAAAAAATGTAGCATAAAATCACCTAGTAAGTAAGCTACTGTTGAGTTTTCTCTTACGTTTGGTTAAGAAGTATGAAAGCCGAATCTAATACAATTATTTTTCAAATCTGATCACATTTTACCTTGAGGTCTTCAAGTATCTGGATTGGGTTGGCAGTCCCTGTATAAAGTATATAGATGGGGCCTTAAGGAAAAAAATTTTCGAGGAGTCTTAAGGGAGAGAAACGAAACAAACCCATGTTGTAAGGCCGGTGAACTAAATTGAGGAATCATATTTAGTTGCATGTTAACTTCTATCATCACTTGTTCTTAAGATTACAAACTTAGGTGTATTGCAGAGAGAAAGGAAGGGTTGTGGGTGCAATTAAGTCCACACTTAAAAAGGTAGGAGCCCACATAAGTGATGGCTATGGTAACTGGCATCACCAGTGTGCATTAGCATTGCTGTGTAACAAATCAACAGATCTAATGGCTTGAGACATAATCTCAGGTCAGGAATTCAGGAGCATCTCTGCTGGATCTTGGCTCTGGGTCTCATGAAGTTACAGTCAGATAGCTCTGAGCTCCTTTTTAAGGCTTTACCACTGGGCACCTGGCTGGCTCAGTTGGTAGAGCATGCAACACTTGATAGGGTTGTGAGTTCAAGGCCCACGTTGGATATAGAGCTTGCTTTAAAAAAAAGGCTTTCACTCCTCTGGGCTAGAGAGAAATTAAGCATCTCCCTGTTAGTGGCTCAGTCTTGACATCTACAGCACGGTGGCTTCAGGGCAGTTCGATTTATTTCAGGGCTTTGAGGCAGAGCCAGGCAAGCTGAATCCTTTTTAGGACATAGATGTGGAAGTCCTAGCATCACTTCCACTATACTCTGTCACAACATCAGAAGTCTCAGAAGACTCAATCCCAGCTTGAGGTAAAATGAACAGATAATCCTGCTGGGAGGAGCATCAGTCATGTAAGAAGAACGTGTAGGAATGATAATACATGTATATTGAGCCAATCAAAGGTGGACTGGATTTGAAAACCATGATACACAGTTCAGCCAGCTTTCACTATAAGATTTCCACTGCCAACTTTGGATGCGAGTTTTATTTTCAAGAAAGATGATAGGTTTTATTTGTGGGTATTGATAAGTATACTGTGTTCATTGTCGAGAGTCGCTTGCTATCTAGTTAGAGGTAATTTCAAAGCTATTTCTGAGAGAAAACCATTTCAGACTAGAAATTCAAGGAAAATGCCCACTTAAAATTTTAAAATTGTACATTTTAAAATTTATTCATACTAAAAGATTCTAAAGTCGTTTTAATAACACTTTTTTCACATTTGGTTGAAGAAAATGTCAATTCCATAAAGCAGAACCCAGTGGAATGAGTATGTGATTAGTAGTTTAATTGAATTATGTTGTAACAGTAAGACGTGATAGAAGTGCAATAGTAGTTTCCAGGAGAGTCAAATATGATTCAAATTGTCTTTAAGAACAATTAAAACTCTGAGAAAGCCTGAGTTTTACTAAATTATAAATACCTTATGACATACACAACAAAATTGGACAGAAGAACTAACAGCTGTATGAAAGCTTGAAAAGTTTTGACAATGTTTTAAAATGAGTTTAACATTTTTGTGATACCGTTTTTGGGATAGATGATAGAAAAATGTCCACAATGTTCATGAAGCTTGGTACATAGTCTTGCTGCTAAATTAGCTACACGCTGTTTCTTTAGCATAAGAAATTAGATACAGTTGACTGTTGAACAACTTGGGGTGGGGGGTGGCAGTTAGGGGTGCCGATTCCTCCCCTTCCCCACACAACCAAATATAAATGTACAACTTTGACTCCCTGAAAACTAGTACCCTGACAGGATGTCTTACTGATAACAGTCGATTAACACATATTTTGTATGTTATATGTATTATATGCTGTATTCTCACAATAAAGTAAGCTAGAGAAAATTATTAAAAACATAAGGAAGAGAAAATACATTTACAGTACTACACTGTCTCGAAGACAGTTTGTGTATAAGTGGACCTGCACAGTTCAAATATGTTGTTCAAGGGTCAACTATAATCACATTGTTTATACAATTTTTATCATTTATGAGATAAATCACAAAATAATTGTTAATCTCAGATACCACATGGTTAAGAAACAAACTGATCTAAAACTTCAAGGAAACTGTGGGTCATAGTTGAATGCTGTGCTGCTCCTGATCTATCAAAGAATGATGTGGTACCTTAGTAAGTCAGCTACTCCTAGCAATTCTTAACCTCCGATATTATCTATTGAATCCTTTATCTTACAAGGCAGCCCCGACTTCACATTCTCAGAAGTGTTCATAGGAGTGTGTGTGATGTTAACCTCAGCATTGATACGGTTTATGAATCTTCTGGTTATTAAAATATGATGAGTTTCCTAGAAAAAAACTAAAGTTTGCATGTGTGCCATGCATGCAACAGTCACTTAAAGGTTAGCTATACTGAATGAAAGTCTAGGGGATATGTCTCCTACACAAGGTATAATTCCCACCTAATACTGTGATTCAATGTGCAAGTCAGCTAGCTTGCTTTGTGGAATGCAGCATATGCAAGATAGGAAGATGAAGGATAATTCATTCAAGGAGCAGTTTCCATTATTTCAAGCCATGATCTCCACACAGAGGGCTATATGAATCAAGATTAAAACTACTTCTAAGAAATCATTAACATCTGAACATTTGATGTGCCCAATGTTATTACTTGTGGATAAACACTGATTCTATTGACTGTACAGTGGTTAGACTTTATTTTTTAAAAGATTGTATTTATTTGTGAGAGAAAGCACAAGCAGGGGGAGTGGGAGAGGGAGAAGCAGGCTCCCCGCTAAGCAGAGAGCCCGTTGTGGGGCTCCATCCCAGGACCCTGGGATCATGATCTGAGCCAAACGCAGATGCTTAACTGACTGAGCCACCCAGGCACCCCCAGTGCTTAGTCTTTAAATGATATTAAAGCAGGGAAATTCCACAGAAAGCTTAAGATGACTTACCCATAAGAAACCATGCCTATTCCTGCTCAGCGGGGAGTCTGCTTCTCCCTCTGACCCTCCCCCCTCTCATGTGCTCTCTCTCTCTCTCTCTCTCAAATAAATAAAATCTTTAAAAAATTAAAAAAAAAAAAACCATGCCTATTATTGAAGTGGTTATATCTTCTGTTAGGAAACAGAACAAAGCTTTCCATTCTCCTGTATTTGCCACAAAAGCTATCGGACCCGAAGACAAGAACATGACTGTAAACCTAGTGACATTCCAGATTGATTTCAAGCCTCCTTCAAGAAAGTCCTGCTCAGTCTGGCTCCCAAATTACAGATTGGTGAGTCATTATTTCAATAATAATAGAACTAGCACCAAATAAGTGCTTCATTTATTTGGCACTGATAGGATAGAAACATTACTCATAAATGAATTTTCAGATAGCTGAATTTGTATTTTGAAGTGCTGAAAAATTTCTTTTTAAATATTTTTCATGTCTAAAATACTGTCTTATTAAAAAGATTACATGGAACATAATTTACATTTAATTTGACATCATTATGAACATCAGATACCCTATTAGGATGTGCTATGGTGATACTTCCCCTGTGGGGTATAGAGCTATTTACAAAAACACAGTCCCATACTATGTAACTTTTGTTATATTAGTTAATGGCTTTGTCCTTTATGTGCAAAGACACTTTGGATATGTTAATGGTAATATTCACAGCAGTCCTTCTTGTAAGGCAGATATTATTGTCCTTACTTACAGATGAAGAAATTAAAGTTCATATGCACTAAATTTTCTGAGGCCACAGAAATCTGTGGTGACAGAGCCAGGATTAGATCCGATATCTCTGATTTCAAAATCTCATGTTGTTTCTACTATATTAAATCAGACATAAATCAAATAGAGCTAGTCACTTCAAAGTGTTCTGGAATGGCTCATCCCGGAGCCTTGGGCTTTTTGTCATGGAAGTTAGCTACATACTCTGACTCATTCTATGCATCTGGATACCCTTCATGTTAGGCATAGGAAACTGGGACTAATGCTGCGTGGTTTTTTTAAGGATCATTGTACTTTATTTTACAACTTTATTGAGGAATATTTGATGTGGAATAAATTATACACATTCAGAGAATTTTGATACATGTGAAACCACCATCATAAGATAATAAATACCCTTCACCCCTCGAGATTTCTTTGTGCCTCTTCATAATCTGTTCCTCTTGCCATCCCTAGGCAACCACTGATCTATTTTCTGCCTTTATAGTTTGCATTTTCTAGAATTTCATATACGTAGAATTATATAATGCTGTTTTAAATGTTAGAACTTCCGGGGTACCTGGGTGGCTCAGTCATTAAGCATCTGCCTTCGGCTCAGGTCATGATCCCAGAGTCCTGGGATTGAGCCCCACGTCGGGCTCTCTGCTCAGCGGAAAGCCTGCTTCTCCGTCTCCCACTCCCCCTGCTTGTGTTCCCTCTCTCGCTGTGTCTCTCTCTGTCAAATAAATAAATAAAATCTTAAAAAAAAAAAAATGTTAGAACTTCCTTCTCTTCTTAGGCTGCTCTGGTCACATCATCACCACACATGAGCTGTGTTGCTTTAGGGCAGTCTCCATCTGAGGCTTGGCAAGCCCCCTGCAATTTATGATGCCTCTCCCTTAAACCTTGCTCTGGCTACCACTTCCCTACTCTATTTTAGGTTATCTTTACCTGTTTCCTAAGGCCATGAAAGACCCAGGAAGTCTTATATTATTCTTTTCCTGCAGCTCCCTGGCTGTGACCTTTCTAGTTTCCTTTCCTCTAAATGAACGCTACAGCCCTGATCCTGATGGGCAGTTCTCTAGTTTGGGCTCCAACCATATGTACTATGCTCCCTGGCAGTCCACAAGGGCAAGTGGGGTTCAGATCCTGCCCCATATAGGTTTCCCAGTGGTAGACTGGCGGATCCTGCTTTTCCCCACTTGTCTGAATGTGTGCACGCGTGTGTGTGTGTGTGTAAGAGAGTGTGTATCGGGAATGCATCGGGTTCTTGCTATATAAAATTGCAAGTATATGTTTTAGCATATTTTTTGAAAAATCAACGGCTCAACCCCTTAAAATATTTTGTTTTTACTGTTCAGAGTAGAATCTGTTAACCTTAAAAATAAAACAGCCAGTTATTTCACCAGCAAAATGGGTTTATTCAGTAATAACAGAGAATCGCAATTCAGGACATGCAAGCTACAGCAAAACCGTAGGCAAGCCCAGAGAACAAAGGAGAGGAATGCTTTTTCGTAGAGGAAAGGGAGCAGTTGGGAGGGGCTGTTATAAACAAAAAGTCCATTGGAGTGAACTGGGAGTTTGCAGTGTGGTGGCTTCTCATTGACTGAGTTGTGACAGTGTCTCACTGGCTGGGCTGCCGTGTCTAGGAGAAAATCTTCCCCCTGCTTCGCTAGTACAGCATAGGCTTCCTCCTATTTGGCCCAGGGCTGGGCTGCAAAGAGTGGCATGGCATGAGAACTCCCCCTTCTGGCCTTGCAACTCCATTTAAATGAGGTTTCCTTTACTCAGTTTCACAAACCGAATACAAAATGATATTTGCTCCAAAATTTCATTATTTCTGAGTTGTCAGTCTTTTTTTTTTAAGATTTTATTTATTTATTTGAGAGAGAGAGAGAATGAGAGACAGAGAGCATGAGAAGGAGGAAGGTCAGAGGGAGAAGCACACTCCCTGCCAAGCAGGGAGCCCGATGCGGGACTCGATCCCGGGACTCCAGGATCATGACCTGAGCCGAAGGCAGTCGCTTAACCAACTGAGCCACCCAGGCGCCCAAGTTGTCAGTCTTTTTATAACATGACAGAGGTCATGTTATTAAAAAAGTTATTTCAGTCTCATCTAAATAATTTCAAACTAATTCATATCTGAAATGTGTGTTATTTCATCTTTCATATCCTTAATCTCAGCTCGGACTATTGTTAAATTAGATATTTTTTCATTTAAGAAAGCAATTTCTTTCTCTCTTTGTAGTAAGTCAGCAACCAATCTCCCAATGCGTAGTGTTAAATCATTTACCAATGGTTCCAAACGGGAGAAGTCCTTCTTTAGATTATACACCTTTGGTTTTAGATCATTTGCAAAAGTCACTGTCTTCATAACTTTAGCTCTGTCACTTTCTAAGCTTAAAAACCTATCTGTGTGCTTGTTGAAATCATTCTTTAGCTCTGAAAGTATCTTCTTAACAGAGTTAATTCTTTGTGAATTTTCAGACGCTGTCTTTCGGAGCACTGCTGTTCGGTCAATGCTACTCGAGAGAAGATCACCTATGTTTTTTACTGTATCTTTTTCTACTTTTTCTATTTTATTTTCTAATTCTTGCGCAGAATCTGTCAATGATGTTACATCAGTTACTAAACCTGAAATACGTCGTATGTCTGTTTTTACAGTTGTAATCTTGAGACCAATATCTTTTGCCATAGAAGTTGTACTTTGATCTACTTTTGTCACATCTTGAGAAAGAGTTGTCAAATTGTTGTTCAATATATTCTGTTTTTCAGTTATCCTGTTGGACCAAGTTTTCACCTCATAAATTTCCTCCTGTAGACGCTTTAGATGAGCAATTATTTGAAAAGACTTCCACTGTTCCATGATAGCTTCAGACTTCTGACACTATAAGAAAATATAACACCATAATAATTAAATTGATTAAGAGCTTAATATATAAAATTCAAGTTGAATTTTGAACTATAACTTTACCATTCTGGAAAACATGGTAAAAGATGTATCAAGTGACTAATGATTAAGAAGGAAAACATGAAGGACATTTCATAAAATGTCACTGGAAAGAGCATTTTTCAGCTATTTTTATATTATCAGTCCTCTGTACAGGGGCAAAATGAGCTAAATGAGAGACAGTGAGGTATTTTTTCTTGCTGGAGAAGAGAGGAGGGAGCCTCCTCTAGATGAGCTTTGGTAGATTTGTGGGGGTCAAACAAGGCAACATAATTTTTGAAACACAAGTTTGTTTGTAGCTATTTCTAGTGCTAGAATGAAGGGACCAATGTTCAAGACTCCATGTGTATATGCTTTATTGTCCTATTACTTTTATTTATTTATTTATTTTTTGTCCTATTACTTTTAAAGATTTTATCTTTAAGTAACCTCCACACCTAATGTGGCATTTGAATTTATAACCCAGAGATCAAGAGTCGCATGCTCTACCAACTGAGCCAGCCAGGTGCCCCTGTGTATTTCTCCATGAGACCCTGAATAATTCAATTAACTGATTCTTAAGTTCCTACTATGTTAGGCATACCAAGTGTGAGGGATATAAAGATGAGTACAGCTTGGGTTGTGACCTCAACTCAGTTTAGTAGTTTAGTAGAGAAGACAGATATGTAAAAAACAAAGCAATCAACAAAAAAAACTTATCTTCAAAATTCTAAAATCTTATGATTCCAAATACAAGTGGTTCTCAACTTTTGTATATTTCCATGCCATCCTCCTTCCTTACCATCCACCTGTAAATTGTCATTTTGGTTTAACCTGGATACATTAGTTGATGAACATTTTTTTTCCTCTTCCCATCCAACCCCTAGTTGATGAACATTTTGAGCCACACAACTACCTGACAGTATTTCAAGTTATTTTCATTGTTTGTGGTAATGTTTGTGTGCACATGTGAGTGTGTGTCTGTGTTTAAATAGCAGTGTCAGAGAAGTTGAATATTTTGTTGTTTTTGAATATTTAAAATTTTTTGCAAGTTTTTATTTAAATTCTAGTTAGTTAACCTTTCACAACGTGGCCATTTTCCTCCCTCTAGATGTGCAGTTTGTTCTCTCAGCGTTCAGAATGATTTGATATTTATCTGGCTGTGTTCCAGGGATGAGGTAAGCATAGGGTCCCCCTACTACTCCACTATCTTAATTCCTCCTCCCAAATATTTGAACTTTTATTGCATTGTGTCATCAGTTAATAAAATTAAGAGGGAAAGGAAAAAAATTAAAGTGTGGATTATAGTGATAATAGTATATATATATGAGATATAATCTCATAATACAAAACTGAAAATTATAACAGGAATTGTCAGGTAAAACTAGTAAACTTCAATCAGAAGATTAACTGAAGACTGTGGATTGTGTGCTCAGCTACGGAGGAAAAAAAATTAAAGGACATACGTAAAATATATTGTCAAAGCCTATGTCGAAAGACAGATATACATAGTGATTACACCGAAAGAGGGGGTCTGCTTCATAATGTGTAAGTCAGTCATATGACTTTCACACATTTAACTTACAACTCATTTTTCAGGAAAGCATTGTTTTATTATTTATTTATTTACTTATTTATTTTAAAGATTTTATTTTTTCCTTTAAGATTTTATTTATTCATTTGAGACACAGATACAGAGAGAGAGCATGAGCAGGGGGAGAGACAGAGAGAGAGGGAGAAGCAGGCTACCCGCTGAGCCAGAAGCCAGATGCGGGGCTTGATCCCAGGACCCTGGGATCAGGACCTGAGCTGAAGGCAGATGCTTAACCATCTGAGCCACCCAGGTGCCCCTATTTATTTATTTTAGAGGGGGGAGGAGGGCAGAGGGAGAGGAAGAAAAAGTCTTTTTTTGAAAATTTTTTTATTGTTATGTTTAATCACCAGACATTACATCATTAGTTTTTGATGTAGTGTTCCATGATTCATTGTTTGTGCATAACACCCAGTGCTCCATGCAATACGTGGCCTCTTTAATACCCATCACCAGGCTAACCCATCCTCCCACCCCCTACCCTCTAGAACCCTCAGTTTGTTTTTCAGAGTCCATCGTCTCTCATGGTTCGTCTCCCCCTCCGATTTCCCCCCCTTCATAGAAAGAAAGAGTCTTAAGCAGACTCCACTGAGTGCAGAGCGGGAAGCAGGGCTTGATCCCACGCCCCTGAAATCACGACCTGAGCTGAAAACCAAGAGTCAGACGTTTAACCAACTATGTCACCCAGGAACCCTGGAAAGCATTGTTTTAAAGTGGAGATTGTCTATAACTGTGTACTAATAATCAAAACTAGTTGGATCCTCCGTTTATAAGGATATATCAAGAGGATATAAAACTAAGTGAAATAAGTCAGAGAAAGACAAATACCATATGATTTCACTCATATGTGGAATTTAAGAAACAAGACAAAGAGAAAAAAAGAGAGACAAAGAACCAAACTCTTAAATATAGAGAACAAACTGGTGGTTGCCAGAGGGGAGGTGGGTGGGTGGGGATGGGTGAAACAGGTGAAGGGGATTAATCATGATGAGCACTGAATAATGCATAGAACTGTTGAATCATTATATTGTACACCTGAAACTAATACAACACGGTGTGTTAATTATATATGAATTAAAAAAACCAAAATTTTGTTTTTAGAAAACCCTAAGCAACTAATTGGATCCAACAATGTTTACTGGGCCTGTATGTGCTAGTATGATCAAGAACAGTCTCTGCTTTTAAGGAGTTTGTAGTTTAGTTTGGGAATAAATACATTATTTGAAATAAGAAAACAAATGGGCGCCTGGGTGGCTCAGTCAGTTAAGCGTCTGACTCTTAATTTTGGCTCAGGTCATGATCTCTGGGTCCTGGGATTGAGCCCCAAAGTTGGGCTCTGTGCTCAGTGGGGAGTCTGCTTGAGGATGCTTTCTCCTTTTCCCTTTGCCCCCCCCCACTCATACTCTCTCTCAAATAAATAAATCTTAAAAAAAAAATAAATAAAATCAGAAAACAAGGAATTAATATGCAGGCTGAAAACCAGTTTTACAAAATAAGATCTATAATTTCATCTAAAGACATCAAGTTTTATTTCTAAAATAATTGTGTATTTCAATGTTTTTTATGAATTACTGTTATAAAATTGCATTTGCCTGGTTTATTGAGCTAATCTTTTGAGATTATTTTGATAACATTAACATGGTTTTATATAATGCAAATAAAAATTTAATGTGTTCAGAATATTATTTTAATGACAGCTTAAAAAAGGAGTAACAATATAGCTGCAAAAAAATGACAAGCTGAAATGAAGCAGAACAGTTATCTCAAAGTAGTAATTCCTTCTCTTTCCCCATTATATATGTTGATTCCAAAATATATTTTAGGATTTTTCTTCTCAGGTTTATGCTACATTAATTATTGGTGGGGGGAGGTGGCCCCAAATGTTTTTTGGTAGATAAGTTAGACTGTTAAAATGTTATTATGGGTATGACATTAAAGAGTAACCACAGGGGTGCCTGGGTGGCTCACTTGGTTAAGTTTCTGACTTTGGATCAGGTCAGGTCATGGGTCCTGGGATCAAGCCCTACAGCGGGGCTACCCGCTCAGCTGGAAGTCTGCTTATCCCTCTTTCTCTACCCCTCCCCCACTAGCGTGCACGCAATAATAAATAGAAAAAAAAGAGTAACCACAAACAGGAAGGAAATCAAGTAGTGATTTCAAAAGCATGTTTTATTTTTAAGGGAAAGGTTTTGCAAGTGTATTTGTTGAAACAGACTCCAAAGGGTGAAGGAAGTAGATGGCTTATTTCATCTAATTCACTATTAGGTTATTGTTTATTAATGTATCTACTCTGGTAGAGTAAATGTAGCCTAACAGTATTACACAGTTAAGACTCCTCAGAAAGAACTTACTTTATTCTTAGAAGGATCAGATCATTAAGAAACAGCTAGTAAGGCTCTCTGTTTCACTTGGTAGCTTAAAAGCAATTTATCATGAACTTGTATTGATATTTACTAAAATATTTATGAATATAGTGTAGGAATAGTCTTGAAATTGTTTCACGAAATACTATTTTTTAAAAAAGATTTTATTTTATTTTTTAAAATTTTATTTATTTATTTGAGAGAGAGAGAGCAGGAACACAAGCAGGGGGAGTGGGAGACAGAGAAGCAAGCTTCCCACCGAGCAGGGAGCCCGATGTGGGGCTCGCATGACACAACCCGAAGGCAGATGCTTAACGACTGAGCCACCCAGGCACCCCTAAAAAAGATTTTATTTATTTGACACAGAGAGAGAGCACAAGCAGGGGGAGCAGCAGAGGGAGAGGGAGAAGCAAGCAAGCTCCCTGCTGAGCAGGGAGCCCAAAGTGGGGCTCAATCTCAGGACCCTGGGATCATGACCTGAGCCGAAGGCAGATGTTTAACTGACTGAGCCACCCAGGCTCCCCTCACGGAATTATTTTTAAAAATTACTTAGGGCTTGTTTAAACTATTTGCCTAGAATGGACAGAAGTGTTGGAGAGTCCACCAATAGCTCAAAAGATTTTTACTAAATTCCTATCATTTATACAAGGTACTAAGCTAGATGCTGTCCTATAATATTAAATATTGCTAGGTCTACAAGTAGAACAACATGGTTCAAAGGAATGATTTCTGGATCCAACTGGCTTTCCAAAAACTTTGCTAAAGGTTCTTTGATCTTTGTAACTAAAGGACCTGGAAATTTTATTAATCTCTGAAATTAAAAACCATATAAAGCCAGAAGGGGTCTTAGAGAGTTTTTGATACCATTTCCTCATTTTACAAATTAAAAAACTGAGCCCCAAGATAAAATGCCCAAGAACACACAGTGGCAAAGCCTAGATTAGAAGATTCTGGTCTAAGGCTCTTTCTCCACCACTGCTTTCCCACCATTCCCTAAACATTTATTGGTTCCTTCTTATGCCCAAGCCCCAAATAATTTTAGGTCATAGTTAGAACTTTTGGGTGACTTACAGTCTCGTTTAATGGTAACATGGTAGTGGACACATTTGGCTGAATTACAGTTTTTTTAATTCTCAAGATGGTTCTATTGATGGTGGATTTCTTGTGATTTTCTCCCCCTAGTTGAATAGTAGCAGATTGCATTGTATAGTGGGAGGTCAGTGGCCTCTGGAGTTGGACAGACATAGCAGTGTGATTGCAAGTTTCCTAACCTTGCTAAGCCTCAATTTCCTCATTTTTTTTTAAGGGGGAAGGGCGGGGGTCAGGCTTTAAGTTCTTTCTTTTTTTTTTTTTTTAAAATTTTATTTATTTATTTTGACAGAGGGAACATAAGCAGGGGGAGTGGGAGAGGGAGAAGCAGGCTTCCCGCTAAGCAGGGAGCCCGATGCGGGGCTCAATCCCAAGACCCTGGGATCATGACCTGAGCTGAAGGCAGACACTTAACGACTGAGCCATCCAGGCGCCCCTCAATTTCCTCATTTTTAAAATGGGTGTCATGGCTAGCAAAGTTGTAGTGTGAAGCAGGGATACTACAGGTCATTGTAGGTACTCAATACACAGAGCTGTTACTGTGATGATGATGAATGCAGACTTCCTAGCAATGTTTCACACATAATAGGCTCCAATGCTAATTCTCTCCTCCCCTGCTGTGAAAGCTGGGATGGAGCATTTCGATTTGTATTAAATTAACAGTTCATAGCTGAACTGAAAAAAACAGATGCTGGGTAAATTTGCAGAGCTTTTGCCAACTGTGCACCTAAGTATATAGAGAAATGAATCTTTTTTCATGTGCTTGGTGAATTTGCAGCATCATTTTTTGAAATTTTTTTTATAATCATCATTAATGACATATTAAGCTTTGATCAAGATTATAGATTCATAGAAAGGTCTGTAATCAGGTTGAGATTAAAAATAATGCCATTAACTTTGTATCTTACTAGTTTTCTATGAAACCATAAGGCTAATAAATCAACATTTTTTATTATAAAATATAACAATACAGTTAGTCAACAGCTTCTAATCATTAGGCAAAATTTAAGGAAATATTACTATAAATATATTTTTAAACTTTGCATCCAAAAGTTAAAAAAAATTAGGCGTTTATTTTGTAAAAGTGATTTATTTATACTAAATTTAAAATATGGAGCCAGTAGTACTCTATCAGAAAATAATTGATATATTATCAATTACAAAGATACAAAAATGTGTCTTAGAATACGGTAATCTTCCTTAAAGGAAAGACTAACAATGTAATTTAATATTTGATACACAGGGAAGTTTTTGAAATTTCAAGTATCTGTGTGTTATATAAAGGAATGTAAGAAAGAGAGGAAGACAAATTAGGTACATCTAAATCTGTCTACTGACAATTTTTCATAGGAAAACCTCTGCGTAAAGGAAAATATACGCATGTACATATGTATATACATATACACAATAGTTTTCTCATGAAATACTTGTAGAAGGGTAGTTTTTGTTTCCCTTGTAACTGTCACTATAGAACACAGTGGTCACCTGGTTTCCATTTATTTTCTGTAGCGACTACTATGGTATATACAAGTTAATAATAATGTTGTATCAAATCTGGTGATAGGCCAAACAAACGACGAGAGATCACATCTGCCATGACGGGATGGAGGTTGAAACAACAAAGTTCTAGTGAACTTGAGAATCTATTTTATTAGCACTAAAACAAAGACAAACAGATACAATTTTGTCAGCGCACACAGACAAGAACTTAGACATTCAGACGTCAAGGAATTTAATGTTAAGATTCCAGAAATTAATGATATGCTCTTTAATAGTAGCATTCTTTCAGGCTTATTTTTATTACCCCTGGCTACCTACCAGAGCCCTCCTAACCCAAAAGTAGAACTTGTTTGGGATTTTTCAAAAAATGTGCAAATTTACATAATAAAACTACCTGACTACAATTGACTGCTTTCAAGTTCTTTGTGTTTAATTCCACTGATATTACATTATAAAACTGGGACTACAGTTGGTTATTGGCAAGAAGACACAAATAGGAACAGTACTTCCACATGCAGTTGACTCCGTTTTCAACACCAAGTTTGGACACTCTTGATACATCAGTTACCAATAAAAGTTTTATGTGTTTCCCGACCCTGCACATTTCCAATTATCATTATTGGAAAAATCTGACTAGATCTCCCCTTAATCACATCTCAGTATGTCCACATCTTATTCCTTGTGACTTCATTATATGATTTAGGGTAAAATCAAATCATCATGTAAAACAAATTTGGCTGGGTAATTAGTTTGGGAACTCTTTAAAACAATGACATATGTTTAATTACCACAGTTATCATAATTTTTCAATATGCTGCTTTTTCCTCTTTGAAATAGGCCACAGGTGTATTGGTATTTTTTTACTGTAGATAGAATAATTTATCTAGGGATCATGTATCTAGCAAACTCAAGAGTTTGTAACACAGTTAGAACCTTAAAAAAAAAAGCCCAGGTATACAAAGATATTCCAAAAGTCCATACTTCATACACAATTCATAGGTAAAACTTTCAATAAGAACATATTTAGTCCTTTTTTTTAATTAAAAAAATGTTTAAAGTAATCTCTATGCTCAACATGGGGCTCAAACTCATGACTGCAAAATCAAGAGTCAGGCACACCCATATTTACTCATATTTAAAAATTCTTACAAGTATCTGTAATACACTTTAGAACCTTAATAAAAAGTAAAAATGTTTCCCAGGCTCCACAGTTTTCAAAAAGTACATATTGATTCACAGCAAAGCACCTCATGCTTTCCTTTGGTAATGTTATTTTTCATTTTAGACAAAATTCCTATGAACTTGGTGGTCTGGATCTTAGCCTGCAGTAAATTACAAAGTAAGTGCAGAACTGGTTAGGCAGGCACAGTACCTACCAACCAACCTGACAGTAATGGGCCAATAGGTCACATCTTTAGGTGACAGAAAACGTCTAAGAAATAGACATAAGGTTTGAAAAAATAGCAATCTAGGTCGTTTTGTGAGAAGGGAAACCCTCCTCAATAGCTTCTAGAGGTGTTAACATATTTGGGTCCAATATAATAGGTGAAATTCATAATAATGTCCATTACTTATTAGAAAAACATTTAAAATATTAAGTATATTGCTTTAAAAAGGTGGGGATATATTTTGGAAATATTTCTATTTAAAATGCCTAAAATGAAATAAATTTTATTGCTTAAACAGATAAGCTTTCATTATCTGGATAATCCATGTGTGTGGATATGTCACTTACTTGCCAGTAATGTAGGATAAAGTGAGGCATATCAAAATAACACAAAAACATGGAACTAATAAGTTTATATATAACAATATGGTCATCAGAATAAATGTGGTGCATTTAAAAGTCACTATCAATTCCTTTACTTTCTAGATTATATTCTTCTAAAGTGCCCTTTTCTCTTGTACTTGAATATACCATAAAATCATGAACTTTTCCTTTCAGAACATCCAGTTCATTTTGCATCTTTAATATGCTATTATCATACTGAATTCCTTCAAGGGTTTTCTGCATCTCCATTATTTCAGATACTGCTTTCAGCATATCATCTTCCATATTAAACATCTGAGTAGTTAAGTCTTCCATTTTTTTTTCTGTCCCTATCAGATCCTGAGAGACTCTGAGAACAGAACGAATAGCACTCTCAATTGTTGGCAAATGTGTCTTGCATTCTTCAACTTTGGGTTCATAGTTGGAAAGTTTATTAGCCAGGTCTTCATCTCTGGCAAAGAGAGCATGCTGTTCTTCTTCCAGCTTTTCCACTGCTTTTGTATCAGCGCCAAGCTGCTCCTCTACTCGTAGAAGATCCTCTTCTTCTTGTCTTTTTACTGTTCTAATATTTCTTAGTGTGCTTTCTTCCAAATCTTTTAGCCTTTCAGTGAGCAATTTTATTTCTTGTTCAGCTGAGTTAATTTGGACAGTAACTTGAGAATGTATGTGTTTTGATTCTGATTTGAAAATGTCTGTATTAACATTCATTTCTTCTAGGCTTCTTTTCCAGAAATCTGAAACATTCTGGAATTTCTCATTAAGACTCTGCATCTTTTGGGTGAGCAACTCTTCACTATTTTGGATGTCACGCATGATACTTTGGAGGCTGGATACTTCTTGCTCAAACTGGGTCACCAAAGACATGGATGATGTAGCTTCCTGCAGGATACTTTCAGTAGACTCAAGCTGCATTTGTAACACAAAACAATTCCCAAGGCTACTTAATAAGTTTTTTTTTTTTTAAGAGAGAGAGAGAGCATGAGCGAGCAAGGGGAGAGGGGCAAAGGGAGAGGGAGAGAGAGAGTCCATACTGGGCGTGGAGCCTGACATGGGGCTTGATCTCATGACCCTGAGATCATGACCTGAGCCAAAATCAAGAGTCGGACACTTAACCAACTGAGCCACCCTTAATAACTTTTATATTAGGGAAATACACTTTAATAAGCACAGGCCCAGTTCAAATTCTGAAGATGTCTAAAATATCCAAGTATATCAGAACCATAATGACAAAAACATTCATGACTTTAGTAGTTGTTTTAACAGATTTTAAAACAAATATAATAGATTAGCACTATGGGAGAAAAACACACACCTGAATTTATAAACCTAAATATTTGTACATTTTCATGGAGGGACATTCAAGAGAGAAATATTGAAGAAGTCTGAAGTATATCACATTTCCTTCTTTTCTTACTCCAATGGAAAGCAACTTAGTTGTCATTCTTATAATTATTTGGCTTTTTTAGAAACTATAACTGAGTTAATAAAATTTGTTAAGTTTCCTAAATTATCTGATTCTGGAAGAGTTTCTGCCTGAAAATTTCTTGACTGACCTCTTACAGGTAAGGTACCAGAATCAGATCTTACAGATATAACAAAGGCAGAAATGAATAAAAGTCCAGTTTAGTGAGGCAACTCACATCAAATAGTAACATGTGCTAAGTATCTGTAAATTGTGGTAAGCTCCTGACATTTCCTCATATATGTCCAGAATACAGGAGGCTGTGGACCTCTTTTAGCTTATACTCACACACAGATAACAGCCTCAGAGACTACAGGAAGCCCTAGAATGATCGTTAACTTATTAAATGTTTGCAGCATTGTGTTGAAGGCATAATACTGTACAAGACATGGTTCTGCCCTTAAGCGGCTTAGTTTAACTGGGTAGAAAGCCAAGTCTACATGTGTTATGATGGGGAAGAGCTATGGAAGCACTTACATGGGGCACCCAAACCAGACTTCAAGGATCAAGGAAAATATTCTAGAAGTATTATCTAATATCTGCTTCTAGTTAACTTCTTTTCTAAATCATCCTACCACACTACAGCCAGATGAAGCTTTTAAAAACTGCTATGCACATCATGGTACGACATTAAAAAACCCACGATGTTTCCTAATACTTCTAGGATAAAGTCCCAAATTTATCTCTTTATATGCTATTTTTTCCTCGTTGCTTAGCTCAGTTCTGTCTTTCCTTCAAGGCTCAGAGCAGATCTCAGCTCCTCAGTGCAGCATTCTTCCATAGCCCAAACTCCTGGAGCACCTATCGTGTTGTGTATTTGACACCTATTTGGCACTCAGCACACAAAATTAGAGAAGTTTTGACCTTGTGCTAGCCACTAGATGTGAAAATAGGGACATAATATAGTTCCTGGCTTCATAATTTGACAAAGGAGACAGCATTTTGGATCTTTTACATTACATATTCTGGAGTCCCACTAAGATTTATTGATTATCCTCTGTTCCATTATTAGGCACTAAGGATATAGAGATAAAGACAGAATGTTTGCTTAAAGAGCAGAAAAGGAGGCAAATTAATAACAACAAAAACTCACAAATTTACTATTTGTGTCATGATAGAATTAGTATGCAGAGAATGGATGCTCTGAGGAGAGATCAGTAGTCTGGAGCAGAATGAGGAAAGGCTTAGAAGTGACTCTGAAATCTGACTCTTGAACAGACTGATGTTACTAGTCAGGTGAGGATATGAGAGATTCTAAATTCCTTAGGGGAAGAGACCATGTCTTATGCCTTTTTGTAGCTCCCATATCTTAGGGTATAAAAAACATGTTTGTTGACATTTAGGAAGAAGAATGGCCTTAATCTTCTGGGCCCACCCCAACCAAGACCTGAAGCAATCCCAGGTGATAGAAACAATGTGTAACAGTACTAATATAATAAGCCACTGTGAAACCTTACTTAAAAATTATTTTTAGGGGTACCTGGCTGGCTCAGTCGATAGAGCATGCAACTCTTGATCTTTGGGGCTGTAAGTTTAAGCCCCACATTGGGTGTAGAGATTACTTAAAAATAAAATCTTTAAAAAAATTATCTTTAATGTACACATGTAGCTATTATACAAGATCCTTTAGAAATCAATTCTGAGAAATATTTGGACATCAGTAATACTGTTAAGTTTAATTGTCTTATTATCAGCTTTTTGAAGAGGTAAGCTTATCTTCATCTAAGGTAATTTCCTGTTTAGGCTGTTCACCAGAGCATCACTGTAATCTGGAGGCAGTATACCCCAGGAGACCCCAAATATAAGATCAGATCAACTTTTCAAAATAGTAAAGGTCTCAATACTGAATCTGAAAATATATAGTGACTAGTATGCTACAATAATTTGCATTTAAGGGCTGTCAATATATCCTAAGTTTTTTCATTTTTTTTTAAAAAGAGCTTCATACCATAAATTTATTTCTGTTTAAAGTTTTCAAAAAGTTTGCATATATATTGTATCACATCTGAGCCTTATAAAAATCTTGTTATTCTCACTTAATAAATGATGAAATAGAGGCTAAGAGAAGTTATTTTTTCAAGTTCACACAGGTGTGATGAGAGCCCACATCTAGTTGTTTTCCCCTCCTACTGATTATGCTGGCCTTTAGGACCAGCTTTGCGAAAGGGCAGCTATTGTTGAATTAGTCCGAGGGAAGACTGGGAGAGAAAGAGCTTTGCAAAGACTAAATATTTCTTGGATAATGATGATATTTTAAAAATCTGCCTCAAAAAACATTTTAATTGCCACCAAATTTTTCATTTAAAAAGGACGTCTTTCTTCAAAATTTGTTTTCAATAGCTTTTAAGTATGTGGAGTTTCTATCTCCTGGGATTTATTTTTCTACAACTCTGTTCCCTCTGATTAGAGGAGCCCCTAACAAGTATAACCAGATTCCAACTTGAGCCCTATGTCAAAATACCATTATGCAGCATTATGTAGCTTCTTCCCAAGGCCCCTGGGCTCACCCTCTGTGGAATCCCCTGGCACGTGTGAGGGATGCATAATTTTCACCTATGGTTTTTCTCTTCTGGGGGATTGATTATATACTAATTCTCTGCATGAGGCCACAGGAACTCAGACCCTCTATTTAATTTTCCTGTTTTTGAAAATCCCTGCTCACCTTGGTGCCAAGCACAAATCCTTGTCTACCTTATGACATGAGTAAATGTTTAGTGAATGAATAAATGAACAAAGGAGGCATGTTTCCCAATGACAGCTTGGTTCCTGGTAGCCAGACAATTCCTGCATGATGCCTTATTGATTGCAGAAGCATGGTAGTTAAAAATTTGTTATGTCTCACATTTCTAAGAATTCCAGTAATAATGCATCTGCATTTGCAGCTTGAAGAAACACAACATACACATGGATTTTAATTTTCATTTGGCTACAAAATCAATATTTATTTTTAGGTTAGTCATTCTTATATGCAGAAGTATACAAATTTACCAACTAGAAAGTAAAGAAAAAAAAAACCTGATAGTCTTTGCCTAGCAAGTGCTGTTCCTATTCTAATTTTATACGTAAAGACCAATCATATTTTCAGTGCTCTAGACATTTGATATTTAAATAGAAAATTGGAGTCATATCATTATAAACAGTAACATTTGCTATATTAAAACAACCCTGTCGTTTCAAAATAATCTGAGTCTAAATTGGATTGAAGGGAGAAATGTACAAAACCAGTGAGAGTTAAAACAGTAATCGTCTAACAGGCAGGAAAAAGGAAGTTATAAACTGGGGTAGAAGGGTGGTAGAAGGGAAGAAAAATGGGAAAATCCACCCAAATAAGCCAATTAATAATTAATTACCTTTTCTGAAATTAAACTGATTTTACTTTGAAGTCCTTGGAACTTGTTCGTTTCTATTTTCAGTAACTGGTATTGGCTTTCCACCTTTGCAAACTTTTCTGACTGCTGAAATACAAACCTGGAAAGAAAAAAAAAATCACTACCTCCTAATTCATATCCATTTAAGTTTGAATTGTAAAGGAACATTTTATAATTTTGATAAGGACAACATAAATTCTGGTATGAGTAGTGACAGCTTTTTTTAGTAGTTTATTTCAACAAATTAATAGAAAGTGAAACTCTATCCTGTTCAAGTCCCAGTCCAGTGAGTGAGATGGTATGATAGTTGTATGCACAAGAAATATTTTGGAGGAAGAAATGATGAGTTATCTAGAATAAGATATGGGATCTCTACTATTTTTCTCAAGGCCATATTTGGGCAATATCTAGAAAATAAGTGTTTTCATACTGAAATGTAGAAGGCAAGAGTTACCCATATAAAAAAGTATTTTTAAATTAAAATGTAGGAGAGAAATAAAGCAGTGGAATGGAAGAGAGGACTAGAAGTTGAAAAATAACAAGTCAAAACTACGAAAACAGGAGTCATTGTCAAAGTGGCAACAGAACACACATGCAATGCTGGCTGTATAATCTCTACAGTTGGTTATACTCAATATACGAGTCATATGGGTGTACTTTATTTTTTTCATATAGGTGTACTTTAGATGCCACTCTAAAATTGGAGTATATTCTTCATCCGATAAGTAGTCAAGGTTGTAGAAGCATAAAAAAGTTATCCCAATCTTAAAAACAATAAATAGACTTTCGTTTGTATAGGACATGAGATAAGCAAATGCAAAAGAAATGCTTTGGATCTAATACGATTTTGGTTCATCTACTTTTGAAAAAATTTTATTTATTTGGGAGAGAGACAGACAGAGAGAGCATGAGCAGGGGAGAGAGGCAGAGGCAGAGGCAGAGGCAGAGGGAGAAGCAGAGGCAGAGGGAGAAGCAGAGGCAGAGGCAGAGGGAGAAGCAGACTCCCTGCTGAGCCAGGAGCCTGACATGGGGCTCCATCCCAGGACCCTGGGATCATGACCCAAGCTGAAGGCAGATGCTTAATTGAGCCACCCAGGTGCCCCTTGGTTCATCTACTTTTTTTTTAAGATTTTATTTATTTATTTGACACAGAGAGAGAGAGCACAAGCAGGGGGAGCGGCAGGCAGAGGGAGAAGCAGACTCCCCGCTGAGCAGGGAGCCCGATGCTGGACTCGATCCCAGGACCCTGGGATCATGACCTGAGCCGAAGGCAGATGCTTAACCGACTGAGCCACCCAGGCGCCTGGTTCATGTACTTTTGACTCAATTCTTTGGGCTCAGAAAAAGCAGCAGTTGAAATTCTTCGTGTATTTATTGAGTCATCAAAAAGTGGTGGGGCAGAACCCTAAGAAGAGAGTGCTTAAATCATAGTACATAGACCAGTGGTTCAAAAGCTTTGCTGCATATTGGAGTCACTTGTCTGCTTTTAAAATAAAGTCTAGTGCCTGGGTCCCACCCACAGAAATTCTGACTTATGTGGTTTAGGATGTGATTTGGATATTGGAAATCTTAAAAGCTCCCCAGATTATCTGAGTACTCAGTCAAGCTGAGAAGCACTAACTGATAGTGTTTTATGAAACTGACTTCCACTGAAAGACAAACATTTAAAGATCGCAAAACTCAAAGGAGAAATGAAAGACTTCTAAGCTTTGTGTATCATTGCAAATGATGCTTCAAATTCATAAATGTTATTAGGCTAACTTGCTATAAAACTGTCCAAAACTAAAAAGGACTTTTTGCTTTTTGAACAATGTTTACAATATTGGATAAAATAAGTTTTTTTTTTTAAGATTTTATTTTTGACAGAGAGAGAGTGTACAAGCAGGGGAAGCAGCAGGCAGAGGGAGAGGGAGAAGCAGGCTCCCCGCCGAGCAGGAGCCCGATGTGGGGCTCGACCCCAGGACCCTGGGATCATGACCCGAGCTGAAGGCAGATGCCCAACCATCTGAACCACCCAGGCGCCCCGGATAATATAAGTTTTTTAAAAAAATATTTTATGTATTTATTTTAGAGATAGAGAGCCTGAGTGGGGGGAAGGATCAGAGAGACAGGGAGAAGCAGACTCCTAGCTGAGCGCGAAGCCCAACATGGGGCTTGATCCCATGACCCTAAGATCATGACCTGAGCCGAAATCAAGAATCAGACGCCTAAACGACTGAGCCACCCAGGCGCCCCATAAAATAAGTTTCTTTTGATGATGGCTAGTGTCTGTCCTATGAGATAACAGTGAATTAAGTAAGCCCAGGTTACATAACTAGCATAGATTGACTTTTCTCCTATGTGCTAATATGACTTTTAAATAACATTTCTGGTTATTAGAAAATGCCATTATTCTAATTTTCAAAGATGAATGTGTAGACTTAATTCTTTTTTATATTGGCTGTTTCATTCTTGGATTTTAAGAGATTCTTTTCAGAGTATAGGCTTATCTGAGATCATCAGACAGAAACCAAGGATGTCGAACACCCTAAAGAAAGAAGTCTAATTTCAGAGATCAGTTTTATCACTCATTACTCCAGTGTTACCTCTGGGATTTATCCTGTAGATCAGAATGTTTATTCAGAATAAAACTGTTATTATAAGAGTCTTTTTGTAAAGGTTGATCCACTACTATAACACATTATAGCACTTTCCATTTTATTAAATATTTTAATGTCTATTTCTGGACTTCTCTTCAAAATTCAAATAGTAAGCAAAACCTTGACCTTGAAGAAAACTATGTCATGCTAGTGCAAATATCATCTCTGATGATAATTTGTAGGTTTTTTTCATGGTTAGCTTCTCAACAAAATAAAAAAAAAGATTCACCATTACTACATATGAATAATAAGAAAAACATATAAGAAAAAGCAAGCATAGAGGTGCCTGGGTGGCTTAGTTGGTTAAGCGTCTGCCTTTGGCTCAAGTCATGATCCCAGGGTCCTGAGATAGAGCCCTATGTGGTCAGGCTCTCTGCTCAGTGGGGAGCCTGCTTCTCCCCTTCCCTCTCCCTCTCTCTCTGCCTGCTTGTGCTCACTCTCTCTGTCAAATAAATAAATAAAATCTTAAAAAAAAAAAAAAGAAAAAACAAGCATAAAGTTGAGTCTGTGCTAGTAATGAAAAAAATGAAAAGCAGTTTGTATGTGCTGAATTAAAACACATTCATTTTATTTTTCACTTAGATGTGCCAGGCACCATTCTAAAATGATTTGTAAATATTAACTCTGTTAACATTAAGGAAGAGGATGATTTTCTAGAAGTCAATGTTGACCGAAGGTAACTTCATTCCTGAAAAACTAAATTTTTTGAAATTGGCATCCAGGTTAGTGTCCAAAGTGCTTTGTTCCCTTTTTATGAGTCAGATATATATATATACATTTTTTTTAAGTAGGTTCCACACCCAGCATGGAGCCCAACATGGGGCCTAAACTCACAACTCTGAGATTGAGACCGGAGCTGAGATTAAAAGTCAGATGTGGGGGCGCCTGGGTGGCTCAGTTGGTTAAGCGACTGCCTTCGGCTCAGGTCATGATCCTGGAGTCCCTGGATCGAGTCCCGCATCGGGCTCCCTGCTCGGCGGGGAGTCTGCTTCGTCCTCTGACCCTATCCCCTCTCATGTGCTGTCTCTCTCATTCTCTCTGTCTCAAATAAATAAATAAAATCTTTAAAAAAAAAAAAAAAAGTCAGATGTGGGGTGCCCCGATGGCTCAGTCAGTTAAGCATCTGCCTTCAGCTCAGGTCATGATCCCAGCGTCCTGGGATCAAGTCCCGCATCAGGCTCATTGCTCAGTGGGGAGCCTGCTTCTCTCTCTGCCTGCTGTTCCCCCTGCTTGTGTTCCCTCTCTCTGACAAATAAGTGAATAAAATCTAAAAATAAAAAAGTTAGATGTTTAACCAATCAGAGGCATATTCTAACAGAAGTTAAAGGCCCCCTTATTCCCTGTCTTCCTCAGTTTAGATGAGACAGACAGGGTCTGCTAAGGGCTATAGCTTCTAGTTAGAAAAGGACTATAAATAGTTCTGGACTAAGGATTTTTATTTCTAGGGTTTTGGCCTCTTAGATTAGTATCAAATGGAGGTAGCATATCATACTGTGTAAGAGTACGGACTGAGCAACTTTGGCTTTGCCATTTACTAGCTGTATAATCATCTTGGGCAAGTTATTTATCTTTGCTATAGTTTCCTCATCTGTAAAGTGGGAATAATAATAATAATACTTCATAGGGTTGTTGTAGAGATTAAATAGGTTCAAATTTATGCAGTTAGGGTACCACACATCAGTTACTCTTTTTAAGTACCTTGGCCATTTCTTTCAGACTGCTTTGTGCAGCTGCTTTTCCATCCCTCTATAGTTAGTTCCAAACCTATAGTGGTATAAAGGATCAGGTTTTCCTCCTGCTTACACCTGATGGAAGCCCCAGGCCTGTCCACCTTTGAAACCAGTGTTGAGCTTATAGCAAATCAAGGATGGAATGGACAGATTAGACCACTTACAGTTCAGAGCCCAACTTGGGGCTTGATCCCACAACCCTGAGATCATGACATAAGCTGAAATCAAGAGTTGGACGCTTAACTGACAACCACCCAGGCGCCCCCATAGATTTGTATTAGTGTTTTCCCAGAACAGTAACTAAATTATTGAAAAGCTGAACATTCTGTGATGTAATTTACCTCTTATGAATATCAATCTTTGGATAATTGAGAATTAGTAAATTTAATAACTAAAACCAGTTTACTATGTTCCAGAGAGAAGCAACATATACAGATGATCTTCAACTTATAATGGTTTGACTTAGATTTTTGACTTTATGATGGTATGTAAGTGAGAGGAGCTCAGTAGAAACTGTACTTTGAATTTTGACCTTTTCCTAGAGTAGCAGTGAGATCCTGATCCTCTTCTTGGTCGGATCCTCTCCCCTGATGCTGGGCAGTGCCTGCAGCAGCAGCTCCCTGTGATTAAGTGACCATGATTCACTTATAACCAATCTGTACCTATACAAGCATTGTTTTTTTACTTTCAGTACAGTATTCAGTAAATTACGTAAGATATTCAATACTTTCTTGTAAAATAGGCTTGTTAGATGACTTCGCTCAACTGTCTGCTAATGTTAAGTGTTCTGAACACATTTAAGATAGGTTAGGCTAAGCTATGATGTTTGGTAGATGAGGTGTATTAAATGCATTTTTGACTTATGATATTTTCAGCTTACAATGGGTTTACTGGGAAGTAACCCCATCCTAAGTCAAGGAAGATCTGTATCTTTTAGCCTACTAGCTCTATTACTGAGTAACTTTCTCAGTATAAAAGGGTTTTTATTTCCCTAACGAAGGTCATGCATTTTAAGACATAAGAGCAGTTTATTTACAAGAGTAAACTTATTAAAAAGGGTAAATTCATTCTTTTAAGATCAAAATCAAAATATTACATAAACAAAATGCCATATTACTAACATGAACATCCTTTTTTTGAAGAGAACATTTATTTATTTTTTAAAGATTTTTATTTATTTGACAGAGAGAGAGAGCACAAGCAGGGGGAGCAGCAGGCAGAGGGAGAAGGAGAAGCAGGCTCCCAGCTGAGCAGGAAGCCTGATGTGGGGCTCGATCCCAGAACCCTGGGATCATGACCTGAGCCGAAGGCAGATCCCTAACAACTGAGCCACCCAGGCATCCCTTGAAGAGAACATTTAAGAACATCTACTTTATTGTAACAAATGTTTTATTAATTTCAACTCAGGATGAGTTACCAGTAGAGTATAATTCAAAATTTATTACAATCAAAAATGGTCTACACTAAAGGAAGTCCAGGGTCCCTCCTCTATTACTCTTGAAGATGAATAACTATCTTCTAAATACTTTAAAAATCGGTGAAAAGTGGAGGGAAATTCTAATTTAAAGCATGAGTCTTGTTATTAAGATGAAATAGGTTACTCCTAAAGAAAATGGGGAAAATAAAATTACTAAGTTGGTTTTAAGGTTTTTTCTTTCTTTCTTTTTTTAAAGATTTTATTTTTGAGAGAGAGAGAGCCCGCGAGCGAAAGCACAACCGGGGCGATGGACCAGGGAGCCCACGCAGGCCTCCATCCCAGGACCCCAGGATCATGACCTGAGCTGAAGGCAGACGCTTGACCGACTGAGGCACCAGGCACCCCTTAAGGTTATTTCTAATACTAATTTTTTTTTCTATAACAACAATGTATTGCTATTTACTTGGTTTAAAATTTGGTTTAAAAACTATGGATGTTCAGTTTTAGGTGAACACAAATGCTACACTTTTGTCATTTTACAGTACTAAAATTCAATCTGTAACTTAGGAAGACACTTTAAATTCATAACGCATGAACGAGGATGGAAATATGAGAAATCCTCAAACTCTGATATTGTCATACTGAGATATGCCCTGAGATCATACCGAATTATTTAAAAACTGCCAACGTTGCCATTAGGCATTTATGGGGTGAGGGTGGGGCAACTGTGTCCATGGCAAATGTGCAGCGGACAGGAAATGGGTTACGAAAACGGAAAAGCTTCGGACGCGTAGCAGGCGCTTAATAAAGTTTGGCCAAATCCGCATCTCTTAAGAAATGGCTGACTCGTTCCCAGACCTGAGTCTCAACTCCAGTTGAGTGATCGGGGCACACTACTAATACAAAAGAAAAATGAGTTGTAAGAAAGAGCGAAAAAAAAAAAAGGGCTGTCCCTTTTTTGGGGTCAAGGCAGAGGAACAGAAGCCGCAGGTCTGGGGTTGGGAGGTTAGCGGGATGCCGAGCCGGGCGAGGCCCGGAGAAGAGCGGGGCGACCGCGGGAGGCCGGACACAGGGCCCGGGCGGCCTCGCGTCCACTTACCAGGCCAGGCCCAGGCACGTCCCCAGCGACAGCAGGCTCACGCCGGTCCGGGGGTCCGCCCAGCCCCCGCCTCCACCGCCCCGGGCCTCGGGGCTCTTCCCGCCGTCGCTCCGCTTCCCCGGCTCCGAGGGGGCTCCCTTGGGTCCCGACTTCTTCCGGCTCTTCACCTCCGACATGTCTGAGGACGCGACAAGCCCCGGGCGCCTTCTTCACCCTGGGGGGTCGGGACTGGGCCTCCTCAGCCTCCGCGGGACGCCTCAGCGGTGACCGCGCCCCCTCCTGGACTTGGCGCCGCCCACAAACTTGCCCCCTCTTCTCCCGGCCGTTCTCACTGCTTCAGAGCGTCCCCCAGCCACCCGCCCTCTAGTTCCTCCAGCAGAGGCACCTGGCGAACCTCCTTTCCCTTTCCATTAAAGCCGCAAACTTGAGGAAATCGTGGCTTCCCCGCGCGCGCGGATCGCCGGGCAGCGAGGGGGCGGGGAAGGGTAGCGCGCGCCACGTGGAGCGCGCCGCCGCCTGGGTCCTCTGTCCTCGGAAAGAGGCGCGCCCCCGTGGCTTAGCCCCGCCCCGCCGTGGGGTGGGGCGGAGGGCGCTTTTTTAGGCGCGCGCGGGCGCTAGCCGCGGCTGGGGCGCGCGGGGCAGCGGCCGCTCCTCGGGGACTCCGGGTGTGTGTATTTGCGTGCGCGGGCGCGCGCTGTCCGGGCTGGGCGGGCCCAGCGGCTTTTGACTGCTCCGAGGCTCTGAGGCGGAAAGGAGGAGGTTTCAAGTGGACGCTGGTTCTTTTATTCCTGGGCTGAAGGGACGAGGGAGCCGAAGGTGAGGAGTCTGGGTCGTCAGCGGACCCGCGAGGACTTGAAGACGCGGCTGCGTTCGGAGTGGTGCCGGACTCCGGCCGGGTGCAGCTGCCGCTGGAGGGAAAGAGCGACAGCTCGAGTGGGCCCTCCTCCCTTTGTGTCTGGGGTGGGGTACACGAGAGGGCGGGCCTCAGACCCGGCCTCACCTCGGCGGTCCGGGACTGTGTGGTCTGCCTGCGGGGGTGACGTCTATCTCTCCGCGGGTCAGAGGCCTCTGGGGGTCCTGAGGCGCCCCGGGCTGCGGAGGCTCTGGAGGTGCACCTGTGAGGCCCGGACTTGTCCTGGGGCCGCGCGCGGATCCCTACATTCCCTTTAGGAAGCCCCCATTGCTTACCTCCCCAGCCCCACCCCCACCTGGACTTCCCAGTCTGTCCCTGCAGGGCTGCCTTTCCCAATAAGACCTTTTGCACAGGTTTGGGTAAGTTTGCGCCTCGCTTTTCTGCCCGAGCTGGGTTCTCTGGAGGTTCAGTAGCCAATTTCAGGGACTCAGAATTCTGACACAAGGAATAATTGCTAACCATCCTGCTCCTGTACCAGGAAGAGAAATTACCAAAGAGGAAGCAGCCAACTATTACGGTTTTCCTGGATGAAATTGCTCTTTACTCTCTATTTCACATCTTTGAAGAGTTTGATTTTACATTTTGATGTGGTTCAGAAGGTGGGACGCTGAGAATTTGTTCATAGTATTACGATTTGTGCAGAGTTTAACAATGTATTTAAAATTTACATATTTCGTTTTAATAGGGCCCGGGAAAGTTGGAAATTAGTTTCAGGTTGTCAGAGGTGTCTGTTTAGCAGTTCGACATATCCTGAAAAATTAACTAAAAATTAAGGAATGTTTTGTTTTAATTGAGATCATAAAACGGTAGTAACGTTTAAAGGATACTATAGCCTTGATTCTGATCATAACTTTTTCTTTTATCCTTCAGTTTCATGCTAGTACTGGGCATTTGGTGAACCTTGACAAATATAGGCAAGTGCTCTATTTCCCTATGTTTTCAAGTGCCACAAGTATATAGTCATTGTTGAAAATGATTATCCGTCCTCTTTTGTGCACTCTATATTATTTGTGCTTATCTGTATTTTTGCCCTTACAGCATCACATTCTAATTATCTCTTTAAAATTTTTCTCTCCCACTAGATTATGAATTCTTTCAGGGTTATGATTAATCTTCTTTGTAGACTTCAGGGCCTGGCACATAGGAGGGGCTCAAATGTTTATTGAATGGATAAATTATTGAACACATTTAGATACTCACTGTACTACATTGGGTGGAGTTCTGTTAATGTTTTAAAAACCTGCAAATATTCGGATCTGGGTTTTATAACCATGGAAAAATCTGCATTGTATTTGAAATAAAGCTGGTAGAAACTTAGAGTATTATGCTGTAAAGAATATTAATTTTTTTAATTTATTTTTTAGAGAGCATCGGAGGTGGGAGGGAGGGGCAGAGGGAGAGGGAAAACTTTTTTAAGATTTATTTTTTTTATTTGAGACAGAGAGAGAGAAAGAGAGATACCGTGTGGGGGGAGGAACAGAAGGAGAGAGAAACTTAAGCAAACTCTGCGAGTGTGGAGCCTGACCCGGGACTGGATCTCACAACCCTGCGATCAGGACCTGAGGCAGATGCTTAACCGACTGGGTCACCCAGGTGCCCCGAGGGGGAGAGAGAATCTTAAAGCAGGCTCCTTGCTCAGCACAGAGCTTGATGCAGGGCTCCATCCATCTAACAACCCTGAGATCATGACCTGAGCCAAAATCAAGAGTCAGATGCGCAACTGACTCAGTGCCCCCAGGCATCCCTCTTTGTGTCCTCTTAATCTGAAGAATGACACCAGTGGGTATTTTCTGCTGCTTTGTCATACTTAGCAGCTCAGCCAGAACAGTGGGGTAAGCATGTGAGAAATGTGTTTACAGATGAAGACCTAGAGCTAACACCTTGTGTGAAAACAATGCTCTGTTTAATCTTATGTTGGATAAAGACAAGTTTCTAAACATTAGGATTTCAGTAAGATCGCTATTTATAAAAATCTTAAAGTTTTTTAAATTATAAAAATATAATGTATATTGAAAAAATTAAGACTATATAGAAAAGTACAAAAAAAAGGGGGAACCCCCAAATCTTGCTACTTAGAAGTAACCCCAAGTATATTAGGTTGAATAGACTTCCTAACATCTTCCTATGTATTTATATGATACCAACATATATTTTGTGCTGTATATGGGATCATATTTCTAATTTTTTAATTAGTGTGTAGTGAACATCTTTCCATGTCAGTACATGGAGAAGTGTCTTATTTTAAACGGCTGTATAATAATCTTATAATACACATACTCTATACATCTTATAATTTTATATACATACTCTAATTTTTTTAATCCATACTCAGAAAGGTGGGCATTTAGGTTGTTTTCATCTTTTTTTTTTTTAATTTTTGTTTTCATCTTTTTTTCCCTCCCCTAAACATTCTCTGTTAACTCTTTTTTTTTTTGTTAAAGTAGGCTCCATGTCCAGTGTGGGGTTTGAACTCAACGACCCTGAGATCAAGTCACATGCCCTACCGACTGAGCCGCCCAGGCACCCCTGTTAACTCTTTTTGTGGATATTTTTGCATACATAAGTGAATGTCTCCTTGAGGTAAATTTCTAGAAGTGGGATTTCTGGGTTGGAGAGAATACTCACTTTAAATGCTTTTATATCTTATCATATTGCCTTTCAGAAAAGTTGTAACCATTTTTGTAGTCTTCTCAAGTAGTGCATATGAATACTCATTTTCTCACATTTTTGAAAGCCTTCAGTTTTGTCCGTTTTTAAAAATCTTTGCAAAAAAATCTTATTTTATTTCTTGATTACCAGTGAGGTTACACATCTTTTTATATCTTTATTGCCCTGACAAATATTGTGATATTTTGCCCATAGCTCATGGTTGACAGCTCAGAGAACAAAAAATTTGAGGGAGGATGGATGCAAAAGCTCGAAACTGTTTGCTTCAACATAGAGAAGCCCTGGAAAAGGACATCAAAACGTCCTACATCATGGATCGTATGATTAATGATGGAGTTTTAACAGTACTGGAGGAGGAAAAAGTAAAAAATGAGGTAAAGCCCTCTGCGGAAGTCTGTGCTATAAAATTTTTTTTCTTTCTAATTTTTATTTAAAAATGTTTGATATAATTATTTGAGTTTTAAAAATTTTCTTACATTTATTTCAGAATTGCACTGGTCTCCACTAATTGATGTTGCAAACGTATTCTTTGTAGTATACTAAACTACTTATTTATTTATTTTTTAGCCCACTCAACAGCAGCGAGCAGCTCTGTTAATTAAAATGATACTTAAAAAAGATAATTATTCCTACATATCATTCTACAATGCTTTAATACATGAAGGGTATAAAGATCTTGCTGCCCTTCTCCATAGTGGCATTCCTGTCATCTCTTCTTCCAATGGTGGCAAAGATTCAGTTGGTGGAATAACTTCATATGGTTTGTATCCATGATATCTTCTATCACATTGCTATCACAATGGCTACATTGCTGCAGTTTTGTCTTATTGTAAATGGAGTCTGTTGAAGAGATTGATTATGATTAGTTCACTGAAAATGCAGTGAGAAAAATTATAGTTCTGTTTTCCAATTTACGTTTTTATTTGCACCTGTGTTAACTTGCACATTTTCTTCATGCCCAGTGAGCTGTCTACTGGGCATTTTTAGAGATTAAAAAGACAGTGTTTAGGCCTTTAAGCTCGTCTCCAATTCTGTGTTTATTGAGTTCATGCATAGGAAAGAATAAGAGTCTTTAGAAATCTATATTCTTGAAAGGAATTCCATATTCTTTCCTTTACACCCTCCTTTCTAGTCTTCAATATGAGAAAAAGAGATTGGAGAGTCAGGAATAGGGTGTATAAGGGCAGATATAGATGGAGCTTTGCATTGTCAGTAGTCATCTTGAAAAGTATATGTTTTTGTTATGTTCTGAGAAATAAGAATGTTGAGGTTAGTATGCCAGCCACATTTTCTTCCTTTGGAAGTTCTGAGGGTAAAGCCTCAGCCTTGCTTTCTTTTGGTTTTTATGGTATGACTTGAGTAACCATTTCAAAGTTCAATTCGTTCATGCTTGTTTTGTTTTGGATTTCAGTAAAGACAGTCCTTTGTGAAGGTGGAGTGCCACAGAGGCCAGTTGTTTTTGTTACCAGGAAGAAGCTGGTGAATGCAATTCGGCAGAACCTATTCACACTAAATGGTGAACCAGGATGGGTCGTCATATATGGAATGGCAGGTTGTGGGAAGTCTGTTTTAGCTGCAGAAGCTGTTCGAGATCATTTTTTCTTAGATGGTAAGTTTGATTACCATGTGTTGCTGCCTAAAGAGATATTCTTTAGGCATGATATTAGTTTCCTATTGCTGCTGTAGCAAATTACCAGAAATTTGGTGGCATAACAACACAAATTTATCATTGGACAATTCTGGAAGTCAGAAGTCCAAAGTAGTTCTTACTGGGCTAAAGTCGGGGTGTCAGCAGGACTGAGTTCTTTTGGAGGCTCTAGGGAAAATCCTTTTTCTTTTTTTTTTTTTTGAAAATCCTTTTTCTTGCATTCTCCAGCTTCTAGAGGTGGCCTGCATTCCTGGACTCATGGTTCCTTCCATTTTCAAGCTGGTGGTGCATAATAGCATCTTCAGATCTTTTTCGCTCTTTCTGATCTATGCTTCTGTCATCACATCTCTTTCTCTGACTCTCACCTTTTTGCCTCTCTCTTCTAGGGGCCCTTGGATGATCCAGGATAATCTCACCCCCAAATCCTTTATTAATTGTATCTGCAAAGTCTTTTTTGCCATGTAAGGTAACATAATTACAAGTTCTGTGGATTAGGATGTGAACATCTTCCAGGGGCTGTTATTCTCATTCTACCTACCACAGGCATGATTAAATTTGGAATTTATTTTGTACCTAACTTGTCACAAGGAGGCTTGGCTAACCAGGCTAATAAATTCATATATTATCAGGTGGTACTTATTATCACTGGATTGAAGCTAGTCCCTTGTGTCTTAATAATTGGAGGGGATTGTAGAGTTGAAAAAGGATCTTCAAAGGTTGTCTAGCTTATATCCCTTCCTTTTAGGAAGTACTAGACTTAACACCCTCCTGTTAGCTGAGTGCTGTAGAGAAGGAGATTTTTGGAAACTCAGTTCCATTTTTCTTTCTTTTTTTTTTTTTTAAGATTTTATTTATTTGACAGAGAGCCAGAGAGGGAACATAAAGCAGGGGGGTGGGAGAGGGAGAAGCAGGCCCCCTGCAGACCCGGGGATCATGACCTAGCTGAAGGCAGACACTTAAGGACTGAGCCACCCAGGTGCCCCGGAAACTCAGTTCCATTAATGATTCTTCTAGTGAGTGATTCTCCCATGTATTTGGCATCTTGTATTAAACTATTAATTCCATTTCTGTAATTAGTTCTATCGGGTGTTTACCTTTAAAAATAAAAATCTTTAGTAACTTGTCTATCTTATGTGTAATCCCCAAGAAAAAGAAAAAAAAGTGGGAGATGACTATAGCAACCAGTGGGTTTTTGAGGATAGGCATTTATTTAGTAATCTCTACGCTCAGTATGGGGCTCAAGCTGACAACCCCGAGATCAAGAGTCCCATGCTCTACAGATTGAGCCAGCCAGGCACTCCTGCCGATAGGCTTTATAGATTCATTCAACATCTAATGACTATCTTTTCTTGCTTCAGGTATGCATGCATTCAGTAAATATTTGAGAGCCTACTATGGAGCTTGGCAGAAAAAGAAGGCCCGGTCTGTGCATCTAAGAAATTTGTTCACAGTCAAGTAGGGGAGACGGGACAGCTGGGTGGCTCAGTCGGTTAGGAATCTGCCTTCAGCTCAAGTCATAATCCTAGGGTCCCGGGATCGAGTCTCACAGCGGGCTCCTTGCTCAGCACAGAGCCTGCTTCTCCCTCTGCCCCTTCCCCCGCTCGTGCTCGCTCGCTCGCTCTCTGACAAATAAATAAATTAAAAAAAAAAAGAAATTCTCCCTGGAAAGGGCATGCTTCATTTAAAAAAAAAGAGGAGGGGAGACAGACATGTAAACAAATTATATGTGATAAATTGAGCAGTAGAAACAAGTATGTGGTACAGTTACAGCAAAGGAAGGAAGTGTTATCTCTCTGGGGGAAGAAGATGGACAGGACAGGCTTCCTGAATGACATGACATTTTAACTGGAGTTTGGAGGAATAATAGAAGTTTGCCAGGTGCACTAGGTAGGGATGGGAGAGTAGGGAAGGTGGGAAGGTATTGGATAGTTACTGGAATGGGGAAGGGCATACTGTGCAGAAGAGGATTTAGGACATCTGGCAGGTGTACTGCTGACCTTAGTGAATCTGGTGGGTTCCCAGGGTATTCACTGGGAATAGTTACACAATTCCAGCAGTCTTTGGTTGCCTCCATTCATTAGTGACTTGAAGGGGAATTAAAAATTGTTCCTGACTTCTAGTTGTTAATAACTTTTTTGTCATAATAGGCAGTTAAGAGAGTTTATGATGAGATGACAAAATGTTGGAATAAGTCAGAAGTCTCTAAGAGGTTTAGAAAGATGGTGGTTAGGGCACATCTGTTGTACTCACCTCGGCTTTAGTTTGTACTTCACAGCCCTTATCAGCAGTGTTGATCCTACTTTTGTCAGAAATATGCCCAATTCCTTGTTTTTTCCCTTTTGTCATTAGGTTTTGTGGGATTCAGTTCCATGCAAGTCTTAGGGCTAAGGATTCATTTGAATGCTTATTTGTTCACTCACTCAGTTATTCTGCAAAGTTGATTACCAGGGGTGTTTCAGGATAAAAACTGGTTTAAGTTCTTTTAGTGTGAAGAAATGGATTTTCCTTTTAATATTATGATGAATTTCCTTTAAAAAATATATTTATAACATACTAATTTAAAGATTAAAAGTGTGCTCCTCAACTCAGTTTAAATCACTCTAGATTATTGGGGTGAGTTTTCAATTTTAGGGGTTAAAATGACCAACAACTTACGGAATAATTACCCAGGGATCATATTGTATAAATTGTGGTCTCAGAATAGACTTTTAACCACTTTGTTTTGAGAAGATATCAGAGATACTAGTAACTGTCCAGTACGTAGTGAGCTTAATATCTCTCATATACTTCTGTGAGATCTCATGTATAGAGGATTGAGTTAATCATTCCTTAGTTCACACCCACTATCGTATTGGGTCTGTATAAGCTTTAGCTTCTTCCTGTGTTTGTTTCCTTTTAAAAATTTCCCATCCTCATTTTCCTTTCCTTCCTTTAAGGAAAAACACACTTTTCCATTGTGTCTCCTCTGCACAACTACAGCACTGCTTCATTTCTGACAGTAGATGTGTGCATTTTCCACACATCCAGTAATTCTTCAAGACCAGCTGGGTGTCCTACAATTTAATTCAATTCTGACACTATGTACATGGAGATAGTGACAGAGCCCACAGGTTAAGCGTTCAGTCTTGCAAGACTACCCTTCTGCCCCAACTTCCACCCTTCAGATAACCAATCACAAGTCCAGGTTACCTGTGCATCTGACCAAATGGCTATAGATTGGAGGTTCCGTGTTCTTGGATTTGATTAATTTGCTAGAGCAGCTTTCTCAGGAAAACATTATGACATTACTGGTTTATTATAAAAGGATATAACTCAGGAACAGCCAGATGGGAGAGATGCATAAGACAAAGTAAATGGGGCGCCTGGGTGGCTCAGTTGTTAAGCGTCTGCCTTTGGCTCAGGTCATGGTCCCAGGGTCCTGGGATCAAGCCCCGCATCGGGCTCCCTGCTCAGCGGGAACCCTGCTTCTCCCTCTCCCACTCGCCCTGCTTGTGTTCCCTCTCTAGCTATGTCTCTATCTGTCAAATAAATAAATAAAATCTTAAAAGAAAAAAAAAAGCTAAGTAAATGGGAAGGGGTGCAGAGCTTCCATGCCTCTCTGGTATACCATTCTCTCCACACCTTCAACCCAGAAGCTCTCTGTACCCTGGTTTTGGGAGGCTTCATTACAGAGACACAATTGATCATTGGCCATTGGTGATTGAGTTCAATCTCTAGCCTCTCTTCCCGCCCCAGAGGTCTGAGAGATCTGGGGTGTGGGGCTGAAAGTTCCAACCATTTATATAGTTGGTTCCTCGGGCAACAGTCCCCATCCTTAGCTTATATGGAGGCTTTCCAAAAATAACTTCATTAACAAGCTCAGGTGTGGTTAAAAGGGGCTTGTTACATGAATAATTTCACTTTTATAGCTCTGGAACTATTTCAGGAACTAGGTACAAAACTAAATATTATAAAAGGTACCCCTATGGCTCTTATTTAAGAAATTACAAAGGGTTTATAGCTGTGTGCCAGAAACAGGGATGAAGACCAAATATATTGATCACAATATTACACCTCCCCATAGGTGATCCTTCCAAGTTATTTATTTATTTATTTATAAAGATTTTATTTATTTGACAGAGAGAGAGAGAGCACAAATAGGGGGAGTAACAGAGGGAGAGGGAGAAGCACGCTCTCAGCTGAGCAGGGAGCCCAATGCGGGACTCAATCCCAGGACCCTGGGATCATGACCCAAGCTGAAGGCAGGCGCTTAACCAACTGAGCCATCCAGGCACCCCCTTCCAATATGTTTAATGTGTGTTCTTTGTAAGTGTATGTGTAATGTATGTTTTCTTGTAAAACGTTTGTTGTTTGTAGGCAGATATTGTAAATTTGCATAAATGTTATAGTGTTAATTATTTTATTCTATTTCCTATCTCTCTTGACGGTTTTTTTTTTTTTTTGTAGTTTTTGACGTAGTGTTCCATGATTCATTGTTTGCATATAACACCCAGTGCTTCATTCAATACGTGCCCTCCTTAATACCCATCACCCCATCACCGGGCTAACCCATCCCCTCTAAAACCCTCAGTTTGTTTCTCAGAGTCCATATCTTGATGTTATTTTTAAGATTTATCCTTGCTGGCTGTATATCTTATTTGTTATACCTGATTGCTGCCCTACATGGGGTGCATCCAGCACATTTTATTGTTCATTCCCCTAGCTAATAGATATACAGATTGTCTCCAACTCTTTGCTGCCCCAGCAAAGCTGGGTTGAACTTTTACAGAAGTGAGAATTTTTTGAGTTTATGTATCTGGGAGCAGAATCACTAAATTATAGGAAATACTAATACCAAATTTGCTCTCCAGTCTGTATATTTCCACCAGTAGTGTATGAGGGCTCCTATGTCCTCACTTCCTTATTGACACTAGGTATCATCTAGCTTTATAATTTTTGCCAGGCCAGCAAGTGTAAAGTGGTATCTTTTAATTTGCATTTCTCTGATAACTTGAGTTTGACTCTTCATAAGCTTTTTAGCTTTTTGGGTTTCCTTTTTTAATAAAATTTGTTTGTATCATTTGTCTGCTTTTCCATTGAGATTTCCATCTTTTTCTCATTGCTTTTTAGGAGTTTCTTTTATATTCTAGATACTAGGTCTTGTTGGTTTTAGTCTATATAAATATCTTTTTATTTATCTGTATTAACTTTATGCTGGATGTCTTTAACAAATCTTTAATTCCAATATAGTTAAATTAACACAGTTTTGTGTCTTCTGATTTGTGCTTCTTGAATTTTGCTTAAGTAGCCCTATTATAGTCTTATCATTCATATTCATTAATGTTTTTGGAGTCTGCTTTAATATATCTACTAGTTCAAGAGTAGATACTTTTTTTTTTAAAGATTGATTTTATTTATTTGTCAGAGAGAGCACACAAGCAGGGGGGGCTGCAGGCAGAGGGGGAGGGAGAAGTAGCCTCCCCGCTGAGCAGAGAGCCCTATGTGGGGCCCGATTCCAGAACCCTGGGATCATGACCTGAGCTGAAGGCAGACGCTTAACTAAGCCACCCAGGTGCTCCAAGTAGATACTTTATTCTAAATATAAATTTTAATCTCTGGAGTTTACTTCCATTTTAAAATATAGGATTTTTGCAATTTAATTTTAGTATAAAACCTTTCTCTTTTGAAAGTGTAGATAACTATAAAGTTTACAAACTTCATTAAAACTGTAGTTCCTATAGAATTTTTGTTATCTTGGGGTGGTATTTGGTAAAAATTAAAGAATATTAAGTTCTTAATTATTTATGCCTATACATTTTTAAGTTAGCCAGTTTCCTTTTGAATGTTCAAACCTTTATTTTTTGGGGGGTAGGGAAATTGTGAAGAGTTCATATATTTTAAACCATTGACACTGTTGTCTTTATATGCTGTTTTTAAAGCTTGGAAGCTTTCTTCAGAGGCTGTCTACTTGTTCTGCCCTTCCCAAGATTTCTTTTTCTTTCTTTTCTTTTTTTTTTTTAAATATTTATTTGAGAAAGAGAGAGAAAGAGCATAAGCACAAGCTGGGGGAGGCAGAGGGAGAAGCAGACTCCACACTGAGCAGGGAGTCTGATGTGGGACTCGATCCTAGGACTCTGGGATCATGACCTGAGCCAGTCCCAGGACCCTGGGATCATGACCTGAGCTGAAGGCAGACGGTTAACCAACTAAGCCACCCAGGTGCCCCAGATTCTATTAGATTTTTAATTGCTACCAGGATAAGTCACATGTGAAAGTAGAATGGGGTTAATTTTCTTTGATTAAAGGTAGTTTTTCTGTGAATAAGTTTCTCTGAATGAATCACAGATATAAGCCTCATTCAAGGCTAAATTGCTCCCTCTTGTGCCCATAGTCAAGATTTTTACATTCTTTCTGAAATGTGGAATTAATACTTCAGTATTTAACTATCGTACATGACAGTAGGAAATTTGCAGATCAGTTGGTCATTTGGTCTCTATCTTTCATTGTAAAGGTAGCAGTGTTTCCTTTTTTCTTGCATAGGTTTTTTTTTTTTTCCTTAAAGTAAACTCTACACCCAGTGTGGGGCTTGAACTCATGACCCTGAGATCAAGAGTTGCATGCTCTAATGACTGAGCAAGCCAGGTGCCCCTTGCATGTTTCTAATGCCCTAATTTTTTAGTTTTAAATTTAGGAGAGACTTTTTTTTTTTGTTTGCTTTTGAACATATTATTGTGCTTTTATTTTTTTTAATTTTGTTTTTAATTTAAGTATAGTTGACACACAATGTTACATTAGTTTCAGGTACACAACATAGTGATTTGAGAACTCTACATGTTATGCAGTGCTCACCACAAGTATAGCTATCATCTGTTACCGTACAGTACCATTATAATACCATTCGATATATTCCCTATGCTGTACCCTTCATCCCCTTGACTTATTCATTCCATAACTGGAAGTCTGTACCTCCCACTCCCCTTCACCCATTATGCCCATTCCCCCTCATTCCCCCCATTCTAGCAACCATCAGTTTGTTCTTTGTATTTATGGGTTTGTTTCTCCCTTTTTTTTTTTTTTTTTTTGCTTATTTGTGTTTTAGATTCTACATTTAAGTGAAATCATATGGTATTTGTTTTTAGGAGAGAGAGACCTTTGGTCTAGGTAATAGGTACATAAATTTAAATCTGAAGAATTCACTAGCTTGGTACATCAGGTACTTTATTTCCCTTGTCTTTAACTCTGGAATGATTTGCAAGATAGATTTTTTTTAAGTAGGCTCCATGCCCAGCATGGAGCTCGACGTGGGGCTTGAACTCATGACTCTGAGATCAAGACCTGAGCTGAGGTCAAGATTTGGACACTTAACTGACTGAGCCACCCATGTGCCCTGATTTTTAAGAAATTTTATTTTATTTTATTTTTTTAAAGATTTTATTTATTTATTTGACAGACAGCAAGAGCAGGAACAACAAGCAGGGGGAGTGGGAGAGGAAGGAGCAGGCTTCCCACCGAGCAGGGAGCCCGATGCGGGGCTCAATCCCAGGACCCTGGGATCATGACCTGAGCTGAAGGCAGACACTTAATGACTGAGCCACCCAGGCGCCCCAGATTTTTTAAGAAATTTTAAATAGAATGGACACATTAAAAAAAACCCCATAAAACCTTAGGAGCAACAGGTAGTTTAAAATAGTTTTAAATATCACAAAAGTAGGGGTGCCTTGCCTGCTCAGTCTGTAGAGCATGCAGCTCTTGAACTTGGGATTGTAAATTCGAGCCCCATATTGGGTGTAGAGATTACTTAAAAATAAAATCTTAAAAAAAATTACAAATGTATTTTCATTTAGAAAGAAGTAAAAATTCTTTTCACCTGCCTTTCTTCCTTTTCTCCTAAATTCTAAATCCAAGTAATCATGGTTAACAGTTTAGAGTGAATTTTTCCAAGCTTTTTTCCTTTGCATTTACAAACCTGTGCACACAAAGAACACAGGTATAACACTAAGGGAAACCTAAGGGATTTACTATTTCATAAATGTTGACTTACACTGAAGGAAGTCTAAGGGAACTTCCAGAAGCTTTCAGTGATAATCAAACCATGCTTCACAGCACTATCTTTACTTTAGTTCCTGCAGAGTTCTCTGTTTCCTGGTCATTTATTTTTTAGATTGTTATGCAGTTAGTACTCAGTACATTGTCAGTTGTGATCTAGGTTTCCTCCTCTCATTCCCAAACTTTTCTGTCTTACCCTCTAGATTTCCTTCTCTGTGATCAAGGTACTCCTCTATCTTATCAGCCTGTTCTTGGAACGTTTATCTCCTTCCTTATCTGAAATTGGACAATTCTCAGAGGATACCACATTCTCCGTAGCTGTCCTCCGTGGTATGGCAACTTTTTTTCCTTTACATCCCACATATTTCAGCTCAAGGAAATGGGTGGATGTTATCCATGCTTTTCTGTTGCCTCATCCAGACCATTAATACTCCCTTCTCCAGCTAAAGTCTGTCCTTTGAGGTTGAGTTCTCTGATCTTTCCCAGTTATGGTATTGCTCTCATTCATTGTTGATTGAAGCTCTTAGTTATAAATTTAAGTTCTTCTGTTGACACTCTTAGTAAGATATCCATATTTCTGTGGATGAGTCATCCAAAACCTTGGCCTCTCAGTTTCTTGATGTCTTTATCTGCAGTAACCATTTTCTTTACTTGCCTTTATCCATATACTTCCTGATCACAGACTGGACCCTTGTCGTTCTCAATACCAGAGATGATACCACTTTTGAAATCTCAATGTTAAACAGACTCTTTTACTCTTTGCCCATCTCCACCTATTCTGTTCAAGTTCACTACTACAGTTTTCTCACCTATCAAGACTTACCCGTTGATTCTATAATATCCTCACTGTTTTTCTCATCAGCCCCCTCTTAGGCTCAGGCCTAGGTTTTTATCACCCATTGTTCGGTTGCTTCTTTGCACATCCTCTTGGTTCTTCAGTTTCTCCTTACTTGGGTAAATGCTGCTTCCTTCTCTATGCTAGGAGATGGAATCTAATTGCTTACTCCCTATTGCTTTATCCAGTTACTCACTTACTCCCCATTGCTTTATCCAGACAGTTACTCACTTACTCCCCATTGCTTCATCTGGACAGTTACTTGCTTCCTCTTTGCTGGAGAAAATCACCCAGCTGAATTCCAATTTAAATTCATAATCATAAACCTTGACAATTTTACTAGGTTTAGTTACTGGATGTATAACCATTGCATTGAGGTTTGTAGGGTGTAATCGGAAAAAACTTTTTTCCCTTATTGCCTGTTTAAAACTTCCCTGGCACTGATTCTTCTCCCGGCCTTGTACAGGTTCAGAGTCCCCAGGTCATTTCAGGTTTTAAAAACAATCTAATTGGGGGGGGGGGAGATTTATTTATTTATTTTAGAGAGAGAGAGAGCGTGCGCATATGTGCGAGTGGGGGAAGGAGCAGGGAGAGAATCTCAAGCAGACTCTGCACTGAATGCAGAACCTAACGTGGGGGCTTGATCCCAGGACCCTGAGATCATGACCTGAGCCTAAATCAAGAGTCGGACGCTAAATTGCCTGAGCCACCCAGGTGCCCCTAATTTCTTTTTTTTCCCTAAGGTTTTCATTTTAATTCGAGTTAGGTAACATACAATGTTATATTAGTTTCATATGTATGATACAGTTATTCAACAGTTCTGTACATCACCTGGTGCTCATTACAAGTGCACTTAACTTTTTTAAGACTTTATTTATTCCCCTTTTCTTTTTAAAGATTTTATTTATTTATTTGAAGGAGAGAGAGACAGTGAGAGAGGGAACACAAACGGGGGAGTGGGAGAGGGAGAAGTAGGCTTCCTGCTGAGCAGGGAGCCTGATGTGGGGCTCAATCCCAGGACCCTGGTATCATGACCTGAGCCAAAAGCAGGTGCTTAGCTTACTGAGCCACCCAGGCACCCCCACACTTATCTTTTTATTTACTTTTTTTCGTTGTGTGACTTTATTTTTTACAGGGTTATGTTAGTTTCAGGTGTACAATAGAGTGATTCAATAAGTCCATACATCGTCCAGGACAAGTGCACTCCTTAATCCCCATTACCTATTTAACTCGTCCCCTCTCCTCCTCCCCTCTGGTAATCATCAGTTTGTTTTCTGTAGTTAAGAGTCAGTTTCTTTGTTTGTCTTGCTCTTTTTTTTTCCCTTTGCTTATTTGTTTTGTTTCTTAAATTCCACATATAAATGAAATCCTATGGTATTTTTCTTTCTCAGATTTATTTCGCTTAGTGTTATATTCTCTAGCTCCATCCATGTATTGCAAATGATAAGATTTCTTTTTTGTGGCTGAATAATATTCCATTGTGTATATATACCACATCTTTATCCATTCGTTAATCAGTAGACACTTGGGCTGCTTCCGTATCTTGGCTATTGTAAATAATGCTGCTATAAACATAGGTGTGTATGTATCCCTTTGAATTACTGTTTTTGTATTCTTTGGGTTAATACCCAGTAGTGCCATGCTGGATCATAGGGTCGTTCTATTTCTTTTTTTTTTTTTTTTTTAAATATTTTGTTTATTTATTCATTTGACAGAGAGAGACACAGTGAGGGAGGGAACGCAAGCAGGGGGAGTGGGAGAGGGAGAAGCAGGCCTCCCGCAGAGCAGGGAGCCCAATGCAGGGCCCGATCCCAGGACCCCGGGACCATGACCTGAGCCGAAGGCAGATGCTCAAGGACTGAGCGCCCCTCGTTCTATGTCTTTTTTTAAAGATTTTATTTATTTATTTGAGAGAGAGGGAGGGAGAGAGCGAGCATGGGGGGGGGCAAAGGGAGAGGGAGAAGCAGACTCCCCACTGAGCAGGGAGCCCAATGTGGGGCTCAATCCCAGGACCCCAGGATCATGACCCAAGCTGAAGGCAGACGATTAACCTACTGAGCCACCCAGGCGCCACAGGGTAGTTCTATTTTTAACTTTTTGAGGAATCTCCATACTGTTTTCCACAGTGACTGTACCAGTTTGCATTCCAACAATCTTCATTTCAGTAATTAAAATGTCAAGTCCTATTTAATACTCCAAACCTCATTTATGTATAAGGTTTTCTCCTTCCTCAGTTGGGCCTGCCTCAGGCTTGGGAAGAAGTGGTTAAGATGGACATTATAAGTTGTTTCCAGCTTTTTCCTGTTGCAAACAATGCTGCAGTGGATATCCTTGAGGAGGCAGAATAGTTTAGAAGTTGAGCATTGGTGCTAGAGTTTGAATCCCAGCTCTGCTTTATTATCTTTGTAACTTTGGACAAATTACTCAACCTTCCTATACCTCAGTTTCCTCTGTAGAATGGGGATAATAATAGTGTCTGCTTGTGGGGCACTTCGGTGGCTCAGTCAGTTAAGTGTCTGTCTCTTGATCTCAGCTCAGGTCTTGATCTCAGGGTTGTGAGTTTGAGCCCCGCATTGGGCTCCCTGCTGGGCGTGGAGCCTACTTAAAAAAAAATAATAGTGTCTGCTTGATAGTTTAATATGTGGATTAAATAAAGATTAATGTATAGAACTCTTAGAATAGTGCTCAGTAAATATGTCATAAATAAGTCTTTGCATATACACAAATCTTTCTTTTGGATGATTAAACTTTTAAAATAGTGATTTTTGTAGTTAATTATTTGTGAATACCAGTAAATAAATTGCCCTTTGGTATATTATAACTCATTTATCTTTTATTTAGTTTTTGCTTTTTCTTATACTATTTACAATCACATGATATAAATCTTTATGGTTAATGACACTGGTATGTTATAATAATGCTACTGCTCACCGAATTTTACACATAGGGACCCCTCTAGCATTTTTTTGTATTTATGCGGGGAACTGATGAAGTATAGGTTTTGAAGGCCTAAGATTTTTGGCTCTTGATACCTATGTAAGTAAAAATATGTATTTTATGATATACTGTGGCTTAATTAACAATGATAATGATGATAACAGTTGATAGTAATAATGTCCATCCTTATACGGTGCCTACTCGTTCAGAGCTTAATATTTGCAAGGTGCTGTCAGATCCATATCACTAATAATCCTGTCTATTATAAACCCTTACAGTTGACGTAGCAAATTCACGTGTGTTATATCATTAATTTCTCACAGTAACTTTGAAATAGGTAAGGTAAACAATCGTATTCTGGTATAATAAGTGAACGTGAGGGTAAGTAATTTGCTAAAGATTGCATAGCTAGTAAGCAGTAGAGCCAGACTTGAACCTAACTTCTTACTTTAAGTTTCTGTATGAGAACCATAATGAATGAGTTATGTGTTCCTGGATATCAGTGGTTCTCAGTCAGGGGTGATTTTGCCCCAAAAGGGACATTTTGACAATGTTTGGAGATATCTTTGGTTGTCATAACCAGGGTGGGGGAGTGCTACTAGCATCTGGTGGGTAGAAGCCAGGGAGACTACTGTTAAACATCCTGCGGTGCATAGGGAAGTTCCTTACAACAAAGAATTATCTGGCCCAAAATGTCAAGAGTACTAAGGCTGAGAAACTATGTTGTACAGTGATCATTGATGACATAGGACTAAGACTAAATTTCTTCACATCTTCAGCTTTTCTTAGATTCAGGTTATAAAGTTCAACAATACTCCATAAGCAAAATGTATACCCTGAATCAAGAGAAATTGAAGATAAGATTGAAAATTGAAACAAATCTGCTACTTATCACTAAAATCTTTCAAAGGAGGACTCTTGTTCAAAGGCCTTAAGTTTATTATTATTTTCTTCACTAGGTTGTTTCCCAGGGGGTGTGCACTGGGTTTCAGTTGGGAAACAAGACAAATCTGGACTTCTGATGAAATTGCAGAATCTTTGCTCACGGTTGGATCAAGATGAGAGTTTCTCTCAGAGGCTTCCACTCAATATTGAAGAGGCTAAAGACCGTCTTCGCGTTCTGATGCTGCGCAAACACCCAAGGTACAGATAATCAAATTTAGTTGGTGCATGAAGTCCCAATGAGATTTAACTACTGACATTTCAAGAACATCGTATCTTTTCTTGCTCTTCAGTAGAGATCTAGGAGTGAAGCATTGCTTTTCTGCTCTTCTTTGTCTTATATTAAAAAATGGCTGCCACTGGCCTGAAATTGCTACTTTTCTTTGCACCTACCATGTTGTCTCTTATATACCACTGAAGTGCTCAAGAAGTATTTCTTAAGTAGGTGAGTTTGTGAGGGGTCTTTGCTAGAAAATGCAGGCTTCTTACCTTGAATCTGTTATTTCTAATGGATAACATTGAACAAGAGACAGAATAAATGTAGGCACCTGGTAAAAGGATTATTTATTTAATGGAACCCTTCTCTTGTGTTCTTAGTTTTGGGAGGTGTGTGTGTGAGTGTGTGTGTGTGTGTATATATATATATGTATGTATATGTATATAAAAAACTCTTCTGTGAACTTCAAGAGTTTGTTTTATTTTAATTCATTCAATAAATATTATAATTATGTGCCAGGCACTGTTATCAACTGTTTCACGGTTTTCATTAGCCAGAAGGGAGACCGTAGATTAGTTGTTGCTTCTGTTAACAGTGTAACCATCAGTAGTTAATCACCTGGGATTCAATCAACATTTTGATCTCCCTGATCTAACAGCCATTCTTTCTTTGGTTCATTTAACCAACATTGAGTGTTGTGCCAGGTTCTGGGTCAAGTGCTGCAAGTACAAAGATGAATAAAGCCTTCCTTGGGAGTTCAACAGTAAATTGGGTAAGAGTTAGGTAATGGCTCTCAATGTTTTTTTTAATTCCTTGGTGCAGCTGATAATGCACTACACTTTCATATGTAGCAGTGGTTGAGTGATTCTTAAATTGGTAAGGGGATTAATATCAGAATATTCGGTGAGAGTAGTAATTTGGGAAAAGCCTCTTAGGTGATTCTACAGAGGACAAGCTCTTTTCTCTCTGGCTTCTTTCTCTTCCAAATCCTTCTGTTATTGCTCCCTCCCCTTGGTAGGCATTGGTACTGATTTTCCTGGAGGAAATGGGATTTAGACCACTATGTTTTGTTTTGTTTTGCTTTGTTAGATAGGGCTGGGGAAGGAGCAGAGGGAGAGAGAAAGAGAGAGAGAAAGCATCTCAAGCAGGCTCCACACCCAGCATGGAGCCTGACTCGGTGCTCGATCTCACGACCCTGAGATCATGACCTGAGCTGAAATCAAGAGTCAGGCGCTTAACTGACTGAACCCCCCAGGGGCCTCAAGACCACTAAATATTACCTCTTTTCTAGTGCAGTAACTTTTCCCTAGTCCTGCTTCCCTTCTCTACGAAAATAAAAGTGATTACTATTTAGGAAAATATTGTAAATGCTATCAGATGTATCAGACCATGGCTAATGAAGTCATCCTTTTTGTCTCTCTCACAGCAGCATTTTGGTTTATACTTTTGCAATTTTCCAGTCTGTATGTGTCCCCAGAATCTTTTTTTTTATAGTGCACAGAAGTGGTGTGCCACTAGGATAAAAATGCTAGTGAATAATTATGCTATTAGCTTTTAGTTGTATTTTCTCCATCTGTTCTGCTGAGTTCAAAAAAGTTTTTGGAGAAACCAATCAAGAATTGGCACAGAGGGCGCCTGGGTGGCTCAGTTGGTTAAGCGACTGCCTTCGGCTCGGGTCATGATCCTGGAGTCCCGGGATCGAGTCCCGCATCGGGCTCCCTGCTCGGCGGGGAGCCTGCTTCTCCCTCGGACCCTCCCCCCTCTCATGTGCTCTCTGTCTCTCTCATTCTCTCTGTCTCAAATAAATAAAAAAAATCTTTAAAAAAAAAAAAAAAAAAAAAAAGAATTGGCACAGAGGTTCTTTGTCATTAGGAATAAATAAACTGATTTATGGATGGGGAAAACCCCGCTAGTGTACCAAATGAAGGGTAATATTCTTGCTAGTGCATTATATCGGGTTGGGACATATGAAATTGCTAGTTTTGTAGGTAAAAAATGGTCAAATATCGTTTTTATTTTTAAATTTTTTTAAAAGATTTTATTTATTTATTTGACAGAGAGAGAGAGCATAAGCAGGGGGAACGGCAGGCAGAGGGAGAAGCAGGCTCCCCACTGAGCAGGGAGCCCGATGCGGGGCTCGATCCCAGGACCCTGGGATCATGACCTGAGCTGAAGGCAGACACTTAACGACTGAGCCACCCAGGAATCCCTCAAATATTATTTTTATATGATTGATTTTAGCTAACCTGAGCCCAGTTCTCATTTAGTTTTGGTGCTTTAAAACTGAATTAGAAAAATCTCATTACTTGGATACTTTTTTTTAAGTATCGTTAACCAATTTTTAACACCTGCATGGTACACACAGTTTACTTTTTATAGGTTCCCTAACTTTAAAATGCATTCATTGTTTTGGGGTGGGAAGAGAGGAAAGTCTCTAATTTTTTTTTTCTTTATTTGATTCAGTATATTGTGAAAGGAATATAGCAAAGAGGAAGAGCCATGAATAGACATCTTTATTTTGTAAATTTTAAGACATTGGTGACATCATCCTTTTTTATTTTTATTTTTTTAAAGATTTTATTTATTTATTTGACAGAGAGAGAGACAGCGAGAGAGGGAACACAAGCAGGGGGAGTGGGAGAGGGAGAAGCAGGCTTCCCGCCGAGCAGGGAGCCCGATATGGGATCGATCCCAGGACCCTGGGATCATGACCTGAGCTGAAGGCAGATGCTTAACAACTGAGCCACCCAGGTGCCCACATTATCCTTCTTTAAAAGAGGCTTAAAATAATAAATGTCATTAGTGATTCAATACAGTTTTGTTTTGTTTTTTTAAATCAGGTCTCTGTTGATCCTGGATGATGTTTGGGATCCTTGGGTATTAAAAGCTTTTGACAATCAGTGTCAAATTCTCCTTACAACCAGAGACAAGAGTGTTACAGATTCAGTAATGGGTAAGGATTAATTTACTTTTTACTTCCCTTATGTTTTAATTCAATTAGATTAAATATACTTAAACCAAATTACTGATTATATCTTGTGATTTTGTTGCAGGTCCTAAATACGTAGTCTCTGTGGAGAGTGGCTTAGGAAAAGAAAAAGGACTTGAAATTTTATCCCTTTTTGTTAATATGAAGAAAGCAGATTTGCCAGAGCAAGCTCACAGTATTATAAAAGAATGTAAAGGTGTGGTTATTTTGTGTATGAAGGAATTATAGAGATATTAATTTTGCCCTTTTGTAAATTAAGCTACTGAATATGATAATTTAGCACATGAACATCCAGAAACTTTACTAGAATATTTAGTATTTTAGGTTCTTCTCTGACACCCTAAGTAGATAATGATATTTTGGTATTCATTTATTCATTAAAATAATATTTAATGAACACCCATAATATGTTAGTGGGAAGGGTTAGATGAAGACATGACTTCTGCCAAAGGATAAAAAATATAGTGAGAATCAGAGTTTTACATTTTTTGGTTGGAATTTTATAAAAATAGTATTCTAATTTGATAGGTAAAAACTGGTGTTATCCTCTTTTTTTTTTTCTTTTTTTAAAGATTTTATTTATTTATTTGACAGAGAGAGAGACAGCGAGAGAGGGAACACAAGCAGGGGGAGTGGGAAAGGGAGAAGCAGGCTTCCTGCCGAGCAGGGAGCCCGATGTGGGGCTCCATCCCAGGACCCTGAGATCATGACCTGAGCCGAAGGCAGTCACTTAACCAACTGAGCCACCCAGGCACCCGTGGTGTTATCCTCTTAATTTGCATTTTTTATTAGTGAAGTTAAACTTTTTACTGGTTTATTGAATATTTGCATTTTAAGAAATTATCCTTGACTCAGTTTTTCTTTGTGATATTAGTATTTTTAATTGATTTTTAGTCATTCTAACTATTGAAGCCCTTAGCTCTTTGCCATATTTTTGCAAATACTTTCCCCTAGTTTTTTGTCTGCTTTTTAATTTCATTTGTAGTATTTATTTGACATACAGAAATTTAAAATTTTATATAGTTACATCAGCTCTTTTTTTTTTTTTTTTTTTAAAGATTTTATTTATTTATTTGATAGAGAGAGGCACAGCGAGAGAGGGAACACAAGCAGGGGGAGTGGGAGAGGGAGAAGCAGGCTTCCCGCCGAGCAGGGAGCCCGATGCGGGGCTCGATCCCAGGACCCTGAGATCATGACCTGAGCCTAAGGCAGACGCCCAACGACTGAGCCACCCAGGCGCCCCATATCTATCAGCTCTTAATATTACTTCTTCCATTATTGTTAATACTTCAGTAGACCTTGTTGTTTCTTTTTGCCATCAAATAGATACTTGGTTTTGAGTTAATTGACTTTTTTTTTTTTTAAAGATTTTTATTTATTTGACACAGAGAGAGATAGTGAAAGCAGGAACACAAGCAGGGGGAGTGGGAGAGGGAGAAGCAGGCTTCCCGCCTGAGCAGGGAGCCCGAAGTGGGGCTCGATCCCAGGATCCTGGATCATGACCTGAGCCGAAGGCAGACACTTAATGACTGAGCCACCCAGGTGCCCCGAGTTAACTGACTTTTCTTAAAAAAAGATGATTTGAGAGCGAGCGAGTGTGTGCACATGTGCACAAGGGGGTAGGGGCAAAGGGAGAGGGAGGGGGAAAGCCGACTCCCCACTCAGTGGGGAGCCACACCAAGGGCTTGATCTCAAGATCCTGAGATCATGACCTCAGCAGAAATCAAGAGTTGGATGCTTAACCAACTGAGCCACCCAGGCACTCCAAATGAGTTAACTGACTTAAGAAATATGTTAGAAAAGAATACTTTGTTTGTATTCATTATAAAGGTGATGCATGTCCATTTTTGAAACATTTAAAAAATGTGTAAAACGATAAAAAAAAAGAAATTACCCATAATTTGGTAATTAGCACCATAAGAGTATTTCTTTCAGTCTTTTAAGACATATAAAACTTTGAAAAAAATACTGAGATTACAGTGGTATACACAATTTGAATCTTCCCTTTTCATATAGCAAATCTTGAACATTTGCTTATGTCATTAAGTATCTTTTGAAAAAATTACCAATGGCATAATATTGTGGTAACTTCAATTTATTCAATCATTTGTTATTATTTAAGATTTTTCACTATTTTAAATAATGCTGTGATGAATATCCTTAGAGGAAGTATTTCTTATTTCTAATGGCTTCCTTAGAATAAATATCTAAAGAGAATCCAGGAGTGATAGATATTTTAAGGCTTTAGATAACATGCAGCAGGGTGCCTGGGTGGCTCAGTTGGTTAAGCGGCTGCCTTCGGCTCAGGTCATGATCCTGGAGTCCCTGGATCGAGTCCCGCATCGGGCTCCCTGCTCGGCAGGGAGTCTGCTTCTCCTCTGACCCTCCCCCCTCTCATGTGCTCTCTCTCATTCTCTCTCTCTCAAATAAATAAATAAAATCTTAAAAAAAAAAAAAATAAATAAAAAAAAAAGATAACATGCAGCAGAATTTTTTTTTTTTTTAAGAATAAAGGGACTCTTAGTGGTAATTTTGAAATGAGACAGTATTAATACAGTGACTTTTGTTTCGTTTTGTTCTGTTTTTAGGTTCTCCTCTTGTAGTGTCTTTAATTGGTGCACTTTTACGTGATTTTCCCAACCGTTGGGATTACTACCTCAGGCAACTTCAGAATAAGCAATTTAAGAGAATAAGGAAATCTTCATCCTACGATTATGAGGCTCTGGATGAAGCCATGTCTATAAGTGTTGAAATGCTCAGTGAGGACATCAAAGATTATTACACAGATCTTTCTATCCTTCAGAAGGATGTTAAGGTGCCTACAAAGGTAATAGAAGAACCAACAATCCTTGTCCTTGGATATTTATGGCATGTAACTTTTGATACAGTACCAAGGATGTTGTTAGAGAGGATATTGGAAGGTTAAGACCCATGTCACTGAGGTGTATGTGGGGGGCTGTAAAAATCCCACTGCTCTTAGTCTCCATCATGGGCTTGGTGTTGAATTCAGATTATTTCCTATTTTCAGTTCTAGTGAGGCTGGAGAAGCATCTGACTTCTTCTCTTTTCTATCTTGATGAATAGTTGAGCTTTTTCATATGAAATGGAAGAGAAATAAAGCCCTGTTATTCAGGGCTTTAAGATATGATTTTTGTGTGTGTGTGTGTGTGTGTTAACACCTTATCTACAATCCTGGTAATTGTAGTTTTGTGGTATATTAAATGCTTAAAATGATTTCTAGGTGTTATGTATTCTCTGGGACATGGAAACTGAAGAAGTTGAAGACATACTGCAGGAGTTTGTTAATAAGTCTCTCTTATTCTGTGATCGGAATGGAAAATCATTTTGTTATTATTTACATGATCTTCAAGTAGATTTCCTTATAGAGAAGAATCGCAACCAACTTCAGGTACTGCATCTCTGTACATTTTTAAAATTTTTTTATTTTGAAATAATTTTAGGCTTATAGAAAAGTTGCAAAACAGCATAGAGAGTTTTATGCATGTACCTTCATCTAGCTTCCCCCAGTGTTAACATCTTATATAACTATAATATAGTTATCAAATCTAGAAAATTAACAATGATAGAATACTGTTAACTAACCCACAGATTTTATTTAGATTTTGCTAGCTTTCCCCCAATGCCTTTTTTGTGGTTCAGATCAAGATCCCATATTGCATATAATTGTCATGTTTCCTTAGTTTCCTCAAATCTATGAAAATTCTTTGCTTTCTTTATCTTTCATGGTCACTTTTGAAGAGTACTAGCCAGTTATTTTGTATAACGTCCCTTAGTTTGGGTTTGTCTGATGGTTTCTCATGACTAGATTAAGGTTATATATTTTTGGCAAGAATACTACAGAAGTCATGTTGTGTCCTCAGTGCATCATATCAGGGTGTTGATATGTCTTGTTGTCAGTGATGTTAAGTTGATCACTTGGTTAAAGTGGTACCTGCTAGTTTCTCCACTGTAAAGCTACTAATTTTTTCCTTTTGTAGTAAGTATTTTGTGGGTAGATTCTCTGTACATTTTTAAATAGCTTTGTAAGCTGTAGTTACTGTGATGCTTAAGTTATGAAATTATTTCTGTCTTCTAAAATGTTTCATTTGGGTTTCAGGATTTACATAAGAAGATAATCACTCAGTTCCAGAAACATTACCAGCCACATACTCTTTCACCAGATCAGGAGGACTGCATGTATTGGTACAATTTTCTGGCCTACCACATGGCTAGTGCCAATATGCACAAAGTAAGGTGACCCATTTAAAAATTATTATTTTTTAAGATCTATTTATTTATTTCTTAGAGAGAGAAAACGAGTGGGGGAGGGGCAGAGGGAGAAGCAGACTCCCTGCAGAGCAGGGAACCTGATGTGGGACTCGATCTCAGGATCCTGGGATCATGACCTGAGGTGAAGGCAGACGCTTAACTGACTGAGCCACCTAGGTGCCCTAAAAATTATTTTTATCTCGGGGCGCCTGGGTGGCTCAGTCAGTTAAGCGGCTGCCTTCGGCTCGGGTCATGATCCTGGAGTTCCGGGATCGAGTCCCGCATCGGGCTCCCTGCTCAGTGGGGAGTCTGCTTCTCCCTCTGACCCTCCCCTGTCTCATGCTCTCTGTCTCATTCTCTCTCTCAAATAAATAAATAAAAAAAAAAAAAAAAAAAAACAAAAATAAAAAAAAATTATTTTTATCTCACTTCTATTTCCTCCTATGTTTAGAATTTTCTTTTATTAGTAAAAATAGGATTATAGCCTATGTAAGTATTTTTGTTTTTGTTACACTTTTTACCTACAGTGATTTAGAAAGGTACCTTAGTAACTGTAGTAAATGAACCACCTAAAAATTCACTCTCTTCTTACTAGTAGCTTTCCTTTTTGGGCAGTATAGATTTGTGTTTTTAGGCTTTGAGAGGAAATGGAGAATGGGAAATTATATTCATTCATTCAGCAAATATTTATTGAGTGCCTGTTAGGTACTGGTATATTATTCTTCATTGTGAGGATCTACCATAGGCACAAAGTCCCTGCTCTCATTGAATTTATATTCTGTGGGGAGACAAGTAAATTTATACTACCAGTGGACAAGTAAATTTATACTATGTTGGGAGTAGTAAGTGCTCAGCATGGAAGGAGAAAGTGATGATATAGCATCATCATGATTTATGATGGATTTGGTGTGCATTATAAGATGACTCCCAAGCTTGCACAACAGAAAGAATGGAGTTGCCCTGAACTGAGATTGGGAAGTCTGTGGGCAGACTGGGTATTTTTCAGGGGTAAAGGGAAGGTTAGGAAATCATTTTGAATATACTGTCTCATACGTATTAAGACATCTGACTGTAAATAAAGGGTATATAGTTGGATATATGAATCTGGATTTCTGGGGGAACATTATGGACTAAAAATAAAATTTGGGAATCATCACCACATAGATGATATTTGAAATCATGAGTACCAACTATTCAGAATGTTAACATTTTGGAAAACCATATGTACTTGGAGTAATTTTTCTATGCTTAGGTATGTTATCTCTTGGTTAAAAAAAATGGTGTATTGTTGTATCCTGTTTTTTTCACCTAGCAAAATATAGTTTACATTTAATAATATACACTTTGGAATGAAGGTATTCCAATAAATACTTGTGCCAAATTTACTTAAACTGTAATTGTTGCACATTTAGGTTTTCAGTTTTTTGCCTTTATGATGCTGTAATGAACAATGTTGTCTTTGCACCTACATTATTTCCTTTGAAAATTTTTTGAAGTGGGATTATTGGGTCAGTGCATCTTTTTAAAACTTGGTATGTATGGTAGTGTGACAGGATTCAGTTTATTCTTACCTTTTAAGCCTTTTTTTCTGATTTTTAAAGATAATTTCTAATTTTTAAAGGTTTTTCATTGGAAAAATACAGGCAAAAAACTAAAAAGAAAGTGAAAATGACATTATTGCTAATGCTTTTGTGTATAGTTTTCCAAGTTGTTTTGCTGCTCGGATACACATACGTATCCTTTTTTTTTTCTTAATTTTAATTTTTTAAGGGAGAGAGTGCATGTGTGAGCAGGGGGAGGCTCAGAGGGAGAGAGAGAATCCCAAGCAGGCTCCATGCCCAGTGCAGAGCCCGATGTAGGGCTCGATCCCACAACCCCGAAATCATGACCTCAGCCGAAATCAGGAGTCAGAGACTGAACTGACTGAGCCACCCAGGTACCCCCACATACTTGTTCTTTAAACCCAAAATAGGATCATAATAGCAATAGTCTTATATCCTTTTTCCCCCCCAGTTAACTGTATTTCATGGTCCTCTTTTTATGTCAGTTTATATAAAGTGAAAAAATTTTTGAAGCTGCATTACTATTTCATTGTATATTGACGCTTATGGGCAGTTAGATTGCTTAAGCACACTTGTCTGATTATTTTCTTAGGACACATTTTTTAAGTGTAATTTCTGGGTCAAATGGTATGTATAGTTAGAATTTTAATACAGATTACCAGACTGTCCTCCAGAAAGGTGCTCTTGAGTTACATCACTATCAACAGTATGTGAGAGTGTTCATTTCCTCTGACTCCAGCTAATATTCTTATTACTGCTTTTAGTCTTTAAAAATCTGATTTTTTTTTTTTTAAGATTTTATTTACTTTGTCAGAGAGAGAGAGAGAGTTCGCACAAGCAGGGGGAGTGGCAGGCAGAGGGAGAAGCAGGTTTCCTGCTGAGCAAGGAGCCCGATGTGGGACTTGATCCTAGGACTCTGGGATCATGACCTGAGTCGAAGGCAGACGCTTAACCGACTGAGCCAGCCAGGTGTCCCTAGAAATCTGGTATTAAAACATGCTGAATCTTTGTTGTTTCATTTAGATTACTGGTGAGGGTTTTGGCCATTTGTACCTTTTATTCTGTGCATTGAGTTTCCTACATTGCTTTTACCTATTTTTTTTGTTGAGGTGTTTCTCTTATTTTATTAGAATTTTCTTTTTTTTTTTGTTTTTGAAAACATGGCTTCCTCTGCAGTACTCTTTTTTTTTTTTTTAAAGATTTTATTTATTTATTTGACAGAGAGAGAGAAAACACAAGCAGGGGGAGCAGCAGAGGTAGAGGGAGAAGCAGGGAGCCCGATGTGGGACTAAATCCCAGGACCCTGAGATCATGACTTGAACCGAAGGCAGCTGCTCAACCGACTGAGCCACCCAGGCGCCCCTTATTAGAATTTTTCTATAAAAAAAAGAATATTAAGCCCTCATCTATCATATGTGTTGTAAATAAATATTTTTATTTTTTGTCAAGTTTTATTTATATTGTTTGCAACTATATTGAAGGTTTTTGAGTTTTTAGGTAGGTGTCATGTTTACAAACATTTCCTTCATCCTAGGGTTACAAAAATATTTGCCTGTATCCTATAGAATTTTTTGAGGTTTTCTATTTTATATTTAAGCGTTTATTCCAGCTAAAATTTATTTTGATTTAAGTTGTGTGGTCCATTTTATGTTTATTTGGTTCCTTTTAAAATAGCTTCCTTTCTGTCCTTAAATTCTAAGTTATCTGCTACGTTTCTTTCAGTGGTGTTAGGATAAGGATGGTAGGGGCTCCTGGGTGGCTCAGTCGGTTAAGTGTCTGCCTTTGGCTCAGGTCATGATCCCAGGGTTCTGGGATTGAGCCCCATGTCAGGCTCCCTGCTCAGGTGGGAGTCTGCTTCTCCCTCTGCCCCACTCCCTGGCTTGTGCTCTTTCTCTCTCTCTCTCGATCACTCCCTCTTTCAAATAAATAAAATCTTTATTTAAAAAAAAAAGATAAGGATGGTAGAGTTAAAATTCTTTGATGTCTTTAACAGTATCCTCATCTTACTTTTTTTTTTTTTTTTTAAAGGAACTTTGTACTTTAATGTTTTCCCTGGATTGGATTAAAGCAAAAACTGAACTCGTAGGCCCTGCTCATCTGATTCATGAATTTGTGGAATACAGGCATATATTGGATGAAAAGGTACCCTTAGTATGAAAAATAAGTTCTTAAAGGGCATCTCATTGTCATTTAATTCTAGGTTTAATAGTGGGGATGAGCAGAATAAAAGGGACAAAGAGAGATAATTTCCTCATTTTGACCCTTGATTATTCTAATTATTTTGCTTCCTAGCCTACTGGGAATGTAGATGGGATTGAGGTTTGAAAGTTGAGGAAGTAAAGTGTCCACTGGGTTTTTTTGTTTTGTTTTTTGTTTTTTACACAAAAATGTATTAAGAAAGTAATACTTGGATAATGAGATTTTTACACTATGTTTAAAAATCTGGAGAGGGTCACCATATATTTGTTACCTAATGGTTGGCTGTTTAATTTTAGCTCATGTAGAGAATATCTCATTTAAGCCTTTAAAGTGACAACATCACAGAAACAGAAAAATGCCAGATCTTGAGTCTAGTTATATTTCTAAGAGATTTCAGTTTGTTCATAGGATTGTGCAGTCTGTGAAAATTTCCAGGAATTTTTATCTTTAAATGGACATCTTCTTGGACGACAGCCATTTCCTAATATTGTACAGCTGGGTCTCTGTGAACCAGAAACTTCAGAAGTTTATCAGCAAGCTAAGCTGCAGGCCAAGCAGGAGGTCGATCATGGAGTTCTTTACCTGGAGTGGATGTAAGTAGATTAGGAAAGAAACCAAAGGGAGTGGAGTGCTAACTGTGTCATTATTTTTCAGGTAGTGAATAAGTTCACTCCAGGAAGATTTAACTACTTTGTAAAGGGCTGGAACTTTTAATAAGCATTCTTACTTATTGAAAAGTTCTGGAGAAGTGAGCATAGGAGAAATACATATTTTCAAAGAGTCCATAGAAATAGATGCTTGCCTATAGGCATTTTGACCAGTCATACTAAATAATACCAAATGGTTTACTTATTGTAACATAGTTTACTAGCAAAGAACATGGGCTTTGAAGCCACAAACATTGATTTAAGTCTCATTTCTGAAACCTGATAGTTCTGTGATTTTGAACAAATTACAAGTTGCTCTTTTTTTCGTATATAAAATAGAGATAGCAATTCTTTGAGGTATATTATTTTTATGAAGATTGAAATGAGATATTGGATATATAGTGATTAGCCCTTCGCCTTTCAGATAGCCCTCATAAACTTCCACTGAATTTTGATTGTTCTAACTCCTAAAAGAGTCTATTCAGTTTTGCTCTTGTCTTAATCTTATCAATTAGAAAAAGAGGGTTAACTCATCTTTTTAATGTCTGTTATATATGATACGCGCACATTACTCATTTTACCTTCAAACCTTAGAAGGTAAATATTATTTGCTCTATTTTACAAATGAAAAAATTGAGGCACAGAGATGTTGAGACTTGACTAAGCTTGTGTAGCTTGTTGAATGGAATTTAACTCCTGGGTCTGTTGAGCTTGATGTTCCATGTGCCTTCTATATGCCATGCTTCTCTTACAGCTGGAAATAATGAACATGAGTGGTTGTCTTTTCACATGTGGAATTTATATCTGAATTGAACTCTAGGTTGATATCTGCAATATTTATTAGTCCCGGGCCCTCTTTCCAAATAGGTTGCTGTAGGTGATTTCCCAAATTCATTGAAGCTAAGGTAAACCTGTCTGTATTCTAGAATACTTGCTCACTTTATATTGTAACACTTGTTTCACTTTATGGTGATGGCCTATTTTTCTGTTACTAGTCTATACATTCTGTAGTTTAGAATAGTTCGGAGGTTAAAATTAACAGACTTTGGCTCTAGACTGCCTGGACTTGAAACCCAGCTCTGCTTTATTGGTTGTTTATAACCAGGGAAAGTTATTCAACTTCTCTCACCTAATAGTGCTCTTTCATAGCATTATTGAGAAGATTAAATGAGTATGTGTGTATACAAACATATACATACACACACATAGAGTGCTTAGAGCAGTACCTAGTTCACAGAAGGTCCTCAATAAATATTAGTTATTAAGAATAGCATTTAGCATTTTTCCTGGTCCATATAGTTGGTATGCAAAAGAAATTTGTGGAAGATCCAACTGAATTGATGTTTTGGTTAGTGGTTGAAATAGAGTTAATACATGGTCTGATAATCAGATGGGTATAGGTTTAGTTCTTGTTCTCTTATGACTTGTTGAATTTGATTTTTCACTTTTTCTTGCTTTTTTTTTTTTCTTCCTATTGCATCAGCTGCGTTTCAGCCTGTGATGTTCTCTCACAGAATGCTTAGTCATTCTGTGAGCTGAATCTTTTAACTGGGTTTGACCAGGTCATATTCAAAGAATGCTTTACTTTAGTACTAGAAAGATTTTTTTTTTCTATAGAAATGTTTAGATTGGTATAAGCTTAAATTTAACTGAATTTTAGCTTTCAAAGAAATTATGTGTTCATACATTCATTTGTTATTTCTTTAATACTTTTTGGCCGTCTGTTATATGCCCATCTTTGCAACAGTCACTTTCTGACCTTTGGGGAATTGAGTAGTTAGAACAAGGGGAAAGAGAGTTTTTTTTTAGCCTAATCTTCTAATCTTTGCTAGTAATTTACCTGGTTTTCTTCTAGGTTCTCATCACCTTAGTTCATATAGTGTTTGTTTCTTTGCTTCTAATAAATTATAATACTTTCTAGGCAAGATCTAAGTCTGATTTACCTTTTGTGTTCCCTTTTTTCATTTGGTCCATCTTGTGTGTGGTTAATTTTTTTAAAGTTTTTATTTAAATTCTAGTTAGTTAGGGGCACCTGGGTGGCTCAGTCGTTAGGTGTCTGTCTTTAGCTCGTGATCCCAAGGTCCTGGGATCGAGCCCCCGCATGGGGCTCCCTGCTCAGCGGGAGGGCTGCTTCTCCCTCTCCCACTCCCCTGCTTGTGTTCCCTCTCTCGCTATGTCTCTCTCTGTCAAATAAATAAATAAAATCTTTTAAAAAAAATTCTAGTTAGTTAACATACAGTGTAATATTGGTTTCAGGAGTAGATGTGTGGTTAATTTTTTTAAAGAATAGTAACAGTGGCATCCTTATGTGCCAGGCAGTGTTTAGAGCAGGTATCATTACTCCTGTTGTACATATGAGGAAATGGAAACTTAATAGGTTCAATAATTTGCCTAAGTTTACACACCTAATAAGTAGTAGAAGTAGGTTTGCTCTTTATCTGACTCCTAAAATAAGTACAATGCCATTTAACATATTTATTTGTACTCAAAGTGACTGGGGTGTCTGTATATGAAATTCTGACATTGTTCTAATACTTTACCCCTTTAACCCATAAGAAATAATGTATTAACTGCACTAGTGGAATAGTTACAAAGAAAATGATATTGCTTTCTTTTTCTCCTCTATGAATAATTGTGGTTAGAGAAGAGCAAATTTCAAGTACATCATCGTGGGGCGCCTAGGTGGTTCAGTTGGTCAAGCGTCTGCCTTCAGCTCGGGTCATGATCCCAGGGTCCTGGGATCGAGCCTCCAGTTGCCTCGGGCTCCCTGCTCAGTGGGGAGCCTACTTCTTCCTCTCCATCTGCCCCCTCCCTGCTCGTGTGCTTGTTCGCTCTCTCCTTCTCTTTCTCTTTCTCTCAAATAAATAATATCTTTTTTTTTTTTAAATGCAGACTGGTACTTCTCTTTTTTTTTTTTTTTTTTTAAAGATTTTATTTATTTTATTTGACAGAGAGAGACACAGTGAGAGAGGGAACACAAGCAGGGGGAGTGGGAGAGGGAGAAGCAGGCCTCCCGCTGAGCAGGGAGCCCGATGTGGGGCTCGATATGAGGACCTTGGGACCATGACCTGAGCTGAAGGCAGACGCTTAACGACTGTGCCACCCAGGCGCTCCTCAAATAAATAATATCTTAAAAAAAAATAAAGTACATCATTGTTAATGGTGGGTGTAGTGTCATACTTTAGTTAGGAAATGAGCTTCATTTTGCTATGGCTTCTTTCCTTTTATTTATTTTTTAAATTTTTTAATTTTTTTAGAGAGAGAGAGGAGGAGCAGAAGGAGAGAGAGAATCTCAAGCAGACTCCATGGCCAGCGTGGAGCCCTATGCTGGGTTCAGTCTCACAACCCTGAGATCATGACCTGAGCTGAAGTCAAGGGTCGGGTTGCTTAACTGATTGAGCCACTCAGGTGCCCTGGCTTCTTTCCCTTTAAAAACAATGGAGATTTTTTTGAGGGTATCCTTACATAATGATTTCTCTGCATATGTTATCATTAATATATCAAAGGAAAATAGAAAGCAACATGTGTTTGATTAATTAGATTTCTCCCAACTCTGACATTTGCAGCACCTGACAGGTTGCTTTATATAGGGTAGCATTTCTCTTAAAAAGCCACTTTCGTAATACTTTTTTCCTTCAGGAGATCTATGCTGTCATTTACATGCTGGTAACTTAATTTTAAGAATTTTGTATTTTGGCAACACAACAATGTTAACAGACAGTTTATTACTGAAAAAAAAATTACTTACTGGGTTTCTGTTCATTTTCTCCTTGTATGTAGAAACAAAAAAAACATCAAGAATCTTTCCCGCTTAGTTGTCCGCCCCCATACAGATGCTGTTTACCATGCTTGCTTTTCTGAGGATGGTCAAAGAATAGCTTCTTGTGGAGTTGATAAAACCCTACAGGTAAAACATATCTCTTGAGAAAAATTGAAAGAGGCATGTACCGAATGCTGTACATACTAGAATATATTTAAATCCTAGAATTGAAGAAAATTGCACATTAGAATTAGAGAAATCCAAATCTCTTGAACATTTTATAAAAGCTGTCTCTGGAAATTTAGAAGATATGGTTGTGTGTTTTCATGATTTTAAAGTTGCCAAGTGACATAAAAGTACCTTTTACCCTAGCAAATCCGTTACTGTCATCCATGAGCCCTCTAAGAGTAATGAGGAAATGCAAATTGTTAAAAGACATAAGGACTCCATATCACAGTGCACAGGGCTCTGATTAAAAAACAGTGATTAGGTAAAATACCTACCTTATCACAGGTTCAGACACAGATTCTGACTATAAACAGGAATCACACTAGATTATTTCCTAAGGTGCTTGAAGGAATTTAAGTTCTCATTTGTTTTTGGGATACATGAATGAGTGCTTTTCTTTAAATTTGTGCTCTGCTTTTTGATTTTGAAGGAAACGGGATCAGATTAGTTAAAACTGATATTTAGATTAGGTTTAGTCTTTGCAAAATTATGACTGTAAACCTTATTTTTATATGTGTGCTTTATTACTAATTTTATTAATTTTGGGTTTTGAGCCCCAGAAAGAAAACATATTGAATGAAATGTTTTCTGTTTAAGAATTTGCCAAACTAAAAAAAAAAAAAGAAGAAGAAGAAAAAAAGAATTTGCCAAACTAATCTCAAGAACTGAAGCTATACTCTGCCGGCTCTTTTTATTGATATTACAGTCATTTAATAAGGGATAGTTCTCTATGTTAAGACGTATAAACTCTGACAGATATTCTGCTTTTTAGAGTGGTTTTGCCAAGGTTCATTACTATTGCAAAATACTATGGATTAAAGTCTTTTAAAGAAAGATTTTTATTGAATGGTGGCCATTGGTTTATGGTAAAAAGATTTTATTGTTGCTTGTGCAGGTGTTCAAAGCTGAAACAGGAGAGAAACTGCTAGAAATCAAGGCTCATGAGGATGAAGTGCTTTGTTGTACATTCTCTGCAGATGACAGATTAATAGCAACCTGCTCAGTGGATAAAAAAGTGAAGGTAGGGAAATATTTTTCTCTTGAGTTGTAATTACCATAGAATTCATTTTCTTTTTCCATAGTGGAGGGACTAGGGTAAGTAGGGGTAAAGGACTCTTGCCTCTTAATCTACAGACTTGAGGCAAACCAGTTTTTATCCACTTGCAAATTAACACTGTCTATTTTTAAGCACCAGCAAAAATGCCTAGGTTTCTCAGCCTGAGGTATTTACCGGACAGCTGGGAGAAACAATTACAAATTAATGAATTTGCCTTCTGTTTATTATTGATAAGTCTGTGTGATAAAATATCAGTTGGAATCTTTGAGGGCAATGTGATTGGAAGTATTGCTGCACAAAATTACTGAGATTGGATTCCTGTTGTAAAATACATAATTTGTGAAGTGTGCAACCCACATTTTTTTCTTTTAGAGAGGAAGTGCGGAGTGGGGAGGGTTGGGCGGGGGAGGGGCAGAGGGAGAGAGAGAATCTTAAGCAGGCTTCACACAGTGTGGAGCCTGATGCCGCCGTGTTCATCTCACGATCCTGAGCTGAAATCAAGAGTTGGACGCTTAACCAACTGAGCCACTCAGGCACCCCAAACACCTCACTTCAGGCTTTTTTTTTTTTTTTTTAAGAGAGTGTGCACATGTGGGAGCGGGGTGGCGGGGAGAAAGGAAAGGGAGACAGAGAATCCCAAGCAGGCTCCACACTGGGTGAGGACACGGGCCTCAATCTCATGACCCTGGGACCATAACTTGAGCTGAAATCAAAGAGTTAGATGCCCAACCGACTGAACCAGCCAGGTGCCTCTCGCTTCAGGCTTTTTAAAAAGAGATGGATCCTGACTTGGTGGGAGTACTGCAAATAAATAGGTAGGTAGGTGGGTAGATAGATAAATAGAGAGGAGAGGGAGAGGGGAAGAAGGAGAGGGAGAGGGAAAGAAAGAAAGGGAGGGGAAGAAAGAAAGGGAGAGGGGAAGAAAGGGAGAAAGGAAAGAGGGAGGGAGGAAGAAAGGAAGGAAGGACGGACAGACGGATTGTTGAAACTGGCTAGATGGGGGGGTGCGTCTTAGTGGACCTGGGAGCAAGAAAATTGGCTTGGAAGTTTCCTGGGGTCTGCACTCACTTGAAGAAGACTTTGGAGTGTCCAGACAAAGTAAGACCTTGGAAAAGTCTACTTCTTGATAGATTGGACTGTCTAGGTGGCTTTACAACCAACCAGTTAATTAACTCCATAGCCATTACTGAGTCAGGCTTGGAGTTCGCCAGTCTTGCACAGTTTCAAAGTCAAGAGCTATGTGGAATAAAAGGAGATAACTCTGAGTTTCTGTTTTCTAAGTACTCAAAATATAGAACAAATGTCTATTAAAGAACTTAAACTCTTTGGACCTCTGGTGAGTGCTTTGATAAGACAAAAAATGCGGGGCACCTGGCTGGCTCAGATGGTAGAGCATATGACGCTTCATCTTGGGGTCATGAGTTTGAGCCCCATAATGGGAATAGAGCTTACTTAAAAATTAAAAAAAAAAAAGAAAATGCTATGAGAGGGACATTAATACCTCTAAAAAGTTCAGAGCCCAGTGAAGACTAGGTAATTTATTTCTTTTGTTTATTGTTAGAACACACTGCTTTGTTGTCTTACATAGTAACTAGAATGATGATTACTTCTGCTTGGGAATTTAACACTGTGAGGCTTTATACTACACACTTTGTTATATTACATTATCAATTTCTCACTATAACTTGCAGAGTAAGTATTGATCCCATTTTGCAGATGAGAAAATAGGTACAGAGATGAAGTCATTTGCCCAAGCTCACATTAACGGATAACTAATGGAGGCAGGGTTCAAAGCTAGGTTTCCCTCAGAATCTAAAGCCTTAATTTTTTTCACTGATCCATCTGCCTTTACTTTTTATTGATACCTTGAAGTCAGCAGCACATGTCCTTTATCTCATTTGAATTGTGTACACAGGGCAGGTATAAGTATCCTCATTTTACAGAGGAGGGAACTATGATGCAGATAAATTAAAGACTTGATGATGGACACACAAATTATAAATGGTAGAGCCAGGTCTTGGACTTAATCCTTCTGATCTAAAGTCCATTATTCCATTCCTTTTATAGCACTTCTCTGCCTACTGTCATTCATGTGAACATGTGCAGTCTTGCCCTTGAAGAATGTAATGTTTTCATGGGATTCTAATTGTGCTATAGAAAGGCACACGTGTAGACTTGTAATTTTTAAAAAGACATCCTGGAAAAATACAGACATGTTTTAGAGAAGGGGGGTATTATGTCTGACTGGGAAAATCTGCCACAAAACAGCTCACATTTGTTTGCTCTTCTGTTCTCCCTTTGAAAGTAAGGGGTAGTTGTAAATTTTATTTTCTCTATTCTCTTTAGATCTGGAATTCTCTGACGGGGGAACTAGTACATATCTATGATGAGCACTCAGAGCAAGTCAACTGCTGCCACTTTACCAACAACAGTCATTACCTTCTCTTAGCCACTGCGTCAAGTGACTGCTTCCTCAAAGTAAGTGTGGATAATGAGAATTACGTGCACAAATTTGATAGGTGCATCAGAACATCTTTTTTGATTTTCTCTTGTATTGTTCAGGGCTCTTTTGGTTGCAGTGATAGGAACTTCCATACTAGCTAAGCCAAAAAAAAACAAAAAAAAAGAAATTACTGGTTCATGTAACTGAAAAGTCTAAAGGGAGCATGGCTTTAGGCATAACTGATTCCAGATGCTTAAATTACATTCTTGGAGTCTAATCCCCCCTCCATTTTTAGATTTTGTTTCTCTCTTTGTTGGTTCAGGCGTGTTCTTTCTGTGTGGCAGGAAATATGGCTGTTCTCAGTTACAGGCTTACATGGGTCTTACAGCTTATAGTCACAGAGGAAGGGAAACTTACTCTTTCCCAGGTCCCATAGATTTAATTTTAAAGAAGACTATTTGACCTGGTTTGGCTTATATGCTCATTGTTAAATAACCCTAGTGGTCCAATAGGATATGGAATCCTTGAATTGGTTAAAGATTACAAGTTCAGCCATGTAGAAATGGGACAAATGAAGTGAGGTCAGCTCTATTTGAATTATAAGTGGGGCTTGATTCAGAAGAGAGGTTGTTATTAGGAGGAGGAAGGAAAAAAGGTGCTGATAGAAAAAAAAAAGAAACTAAAAGCAGATGTGCATTTTATATATATTTGATAATGCTTTACAGTTACAAATTATAAAAGATTTTATCTTTTTTTCCTCTTAAATGGCATATTGAAGATAGCTAGATTAAATTTTCTGGGGGTCCAGAAAGATTCACTAACTTCCTTTGGATTGTTTTTTGGTTTGGTTTCTACCCTGTCTTTTTTAATGTCACACCATCTTTGCAAAGGGACATTATATTTTTGGGAGGTTTGGGCAAACCATTTCAGTTTGGAAAACCTCATAGACTCTGTGTTTGACATTTAAATACAGTATTTTTTTTTTTAATACAGTATTTTTAAAAACTTCAGAAAATATTGAAAATTGTCTCCCCTCTCCCCTTCAGTTCAAGAAGCTGAAACTTTATCTTTTTTTTTTTTTTCCTCCAAAAGAAAACTTACATAGAAGCTCAGTGTGTAACAGACAAAGCCCATTGCTCTGGTTGAAGTGGGGTGTGGTCTTGCATTTTTTTTTTTTTTTAAGACGTTATTTATTTATTTGAAAGAGAGAGTGTGTGTGGGTGCGCGCGCTTGAGCGGGGGTGGGAGGGAGGACAGAGGAAGAGGGAGAAGCTCAGCTGCTGAGTGAGGAGCCCGATGTGGGGTTCTGTCCCAGGACCCTGAGATCATGACCTTAGCGGATGTCAGACTCTTAACTGACTAAGCCACCCAGGCGCCCTTGAGCTTGCTTTTCTACTCTTGTTCCCTCTCTTATTTCCCCCAGTAGTCCCTTTCAAACATGTTTTGGAATCCTTAGGGGCCTGCATAGCACAATTTGAAAACACTGGATTGGATTAAAATAACAGACTAATGTAGTCTTATAATCATAGCTCATTTTTACTCAGATATGCTTTACCTTATTGAATAAATCCACCTCTAAAAAACTAAGACTTCTGTATTATTTTATGATTAATTTTTGATGTTTCTTTTTAACATTTTGTAGGGTGAAGAAGTTTATGTTTCCTCATTTTAATTATAGACAAAAAGCTTTAGGATATAAGACCAAAGAGATATCTCTGGGTTCTATTGTTTAGTCAACAGTTTTAATTGAGGACAAGTTTTACTTTAAAATCTGCCATACCACACCTGTATTACCATGTGGACAATTAGAATTCACTTCTTGTGACTCTTGAACCGAGAGAAGGCAATGAAAATACGAAAATCTGAAGTTGCCCCCATGTGACTTGCCTTATCTGAAAAACTGAATTTACCTAGGACTAGGATAAAGAAGTCGAAGATGGAGATGGACATGAAGAATAGGACTTACCTCACTGGTCATTTCCAAAGGATTTTTGTCAATATTAATTTTGGGGATGGATGATTTCTCCTTCCGTGTTTAATATAGTTAGCATAAATCCCCAGAGAGGACTATAGCCCTTTTTATTTATATTTTATTCACTTTTCAAACATACCCAAAAGGAGAGAGTACAATAATAAACCCTTGTGGTATCCATTGTCTAGCTCTCACTATTATTAATATTTTGCCAATCTTATTTTATTTTCCTCCTCCCTTTTTTTTTTTTTTTTTGGCTGGAGCATGTTGGGACAAATCGCAGATATCATGTCATTGCGCCCAAAATACTTCAGCTTGCATATTTGAGGTCTTAAACCTAAGTACCATGCCATTATCACACCTAACATAATAAATAATAGTTTTGTGATCTATCTGGTCCATGTTCACTTTTCCCCATTGTTCTTTTTTTTATTTTTAATAATCTCTATACCTAACATGGGGCTTGAACTTGCGACCCCAAAGAGTCACACATTCCTCTGACTGACCTAGCCAGGCTCCCCTTCCCCATCATTCTTAAAAAAACATATCTTTTTTTTTTTTAAGATTTTTTATTTTATTTATTTGAGAGAGCATGCGAGAGAGCACAAGCAGGGGGCAGGGCAGAGTGCAAGAGAGAAGCAGTCTCCCCACTGATCAGGGAGCATGATGGTGGGGCTCAATCCCAGGACCCTGGGATCATGACATGAGCCAAAGGCAGACGCTTAAACAACTGAGCCCCTAGGCGCCCCCCAAAAAACCATATCTTTCTACCATAGATTTGTTGGAAACAGAATACAAATTTCAGGTGACATTTGGTTGTTACGTCTCTTAAATGTCTTTTATTCTGGAGAAGTTCTCCTTCCCCTCTGCCTCTTTTGATTCCTTAGAGAAATTGAGTCATTTGTCCTGTGGATTCTGGATTTGGTTAGTTGCTTCCTAAAGGTGTTAACTTGCTCTTCAAGCCTCTTATATTTCCTGTCAAATGTATTTATATCTATCTCTGCTATCTTTGTATTTTTCAAGTCACTTTTTAGAGCATTAGTAGATTTTTACCTTAGTAACTAGACTCAAGATTTGCATTGGGAAATCTTAGAAATGACTGGGTAACCTAGCATCTAAAAAATTTGGGAGCATTTACTTATTGGAGAGCTGAATAAAATGATAATGATTCCAAACTACTTTGTTAAAATGAGCAGTAATTATTTAGTTACTTAGTGCTCAGACTAAAAGCCTAGGTAAGCTTTTTGTCCCTTAATAGATTAGGTGTTGATCTAAGGGCTGCCCCATTACTTGGTAATCACAAGTTCCCCTTTGTGTTTGACACCTTTTCATTAATATGATTGAACATTTTTCTGTAATTGAAAAAGCTTAAATGGAGCGAAGGAAGAATGTTATGAGATTTCTAACTTTTCCGTATTCAGTAGTAGTTTTTTAGTTATCTTTTTATCTTTCTCAAATAGCTCTGGGATTTGAATCAAAAAGAATGTCGAAATACCATGTTTGGCCACACCAATTCAGTCAATCACTGCAGATTTTCACCAGATGATAAGCTTTTGGCTAGTTGTTCAGCTGATGGAACATTAAAGGTACACTTTTGTTTATTTAAATTGGTTGTAATTTTGTGGTTTTATGATGTGGTTATAGAAATAGGTTTCTCTTCTCATTTCTACAGGAAGAGCTTTTTCTTTCAACTTCTAGGAGCATATTTAATATAACTGTAATTGCTTGTTATAATGATTGTTTATGAATGGTTTACTGCCTTATGCTTTAAAGTTCATATAGTTTGAATTCTTAATTTTTAAGCATGTATTTATGGCTCCATAAAATTTTGAGATTTGTGGGGTCAAATTTTAAAGGCCCTGCTTTTATTTATTCTTCCATTTATTTTATATTTTCCTGTTTCTCCTGATGTCCTATGCAGGAAAAACTCAGAACTAGGGAATAAAGTATATTCAGGCGCCTGAAATTTATAGTTCTAAAAAAAACTAAATTCTTTAAATTTTCACCTTCTCAAATAAAATCCTAATCCTACTTTCTTTATTATTCCTTTCTGTACCATCATTCTAGTCTCCTCTTCATTGATTCTCCTTTCTTTCTTTGGTCTTAAGTCTAATCCATCTTTGACCTAGTCTTTCGGTCTACCTTTTCCCCTCCCATTCCATAGTATTTACTGTGGTTCATGCTGTCATATCCTTATGTTTGATAGCAGCTTTCTAAGATGTGTTCTTCATCTCTCCTAATCCTGGTACAGAACTGCTAGAATAACTCTCTACCTCTGTTTTCATCTTGCCACTTTCAGCTGGGACGCAAAAGTACCACATTATAAATTGTGATAAACCCAGGCTCATCAGGTACAGCTGTAAGGCTCTTTACCTTCCATCATTCTGCTACCCCTCAGTTCCTGTCCGGTTTGTTTCTTCTAGCCCCCTTAGTACTGTTTATTCTAGGCAAGGTAATTTGTCAGCTACTGTTCCTGTATATACTTCATTAGTCTTTATTGGGATTTTTGGCCTCCAATTTGCTTGCCCATATTTTTTAATGACCCTCAAACCTTTATGCAAAGCCTTCTTCAGGAAGTGTTCTCTTACCACATCCATCTATCTGGTTCTGAATACATCCCTCCTTCTATCTATATCTCTATATATTGATAGAAACTGTTCAGTTTATCTTCTCATTTCCACTTGTGAATGTGCTGTTCAGTTCAGTCATTTTCATGTCTTCTTTTCTTTGATAAGATTGAATATAGATTTATGATCTGCAGAGACCTTGCATCTTCTTGTACTCTCAAGTTCATACTACAGAATTCTTCTCAAAACATGCACTCAATAAATTTTTTTTTAATATTTATATATTTGACAGAGAGGGAGAGCAGGAACACAAATGGGGAGTGGGAGAGGGAGAAGCAGGCTTCCTGTGAAGCCGGGAGCCCAATGTGGGGCTCGATCCCAGGATCCTGGGATCATGACCTGAGCCGAAGGCAGATGCTTAACGACTGAGCCACCCAGGTGCCCCTCAATAAATTTTCTTGACATATATTTTTTCCAGGGAAATACTTGAACCCTCCCAGGCACTATTTTGTTTGTTAGGATCACTAGAGAAGGTGATTTGTTAATGTTGATAGGTAACTCCTCAGTTACAGGAAGGTGAAATCTCTGATGCTGATCCTCTGGTTGAATCTTTGATTTCTCTTTGCTGACTGAAGATAACTTGTTTTTGTATAAATTACTTCAGGGCATCTAGTAATCCTTTCTGGGTAGAATTCTACTTTAAAGAATTTTCTAGCTGTTAGTAGATGTTGGGAGCATTCTTAGGTAGAATATTCAGGTAAACAGATTTTGACTTCTATGACATGTTATCTGCAAATACTAAATAACCTTCTCTTCCTTTAGGACAATCCATATCAGAGGAGGCTTTTCAGAATACCCTTGGATGGGTTAAGACAACCCTTTTATGAGACAATCTTTCAGTTATATGAGCCTATTATTTCTTCTTTTCTATTAAGTGAATGACTTCAGAAGAAGGCATTTTATATCTCAAGTCAAGTTTTTCCATCTTACAACTGTTGCTAATTCCAAGTTCTGGCAAAATTCCATTTTCCTTAGCATTATTCCATTATTATTAGGTTGCTTAATGTTCAAGACATTTGTGAAACCAGACTGTTTATCCATTTTATAAATTTAAGGTGTGCAGTTGAACTGGCTTTCCTTGCTGCCAAGTTACGGTCCGTTCATTCCTAATTGATTTGCTGTATTCATCATAGTTCCAATTCCAGACTTATGCTGTTGTTCTTAAGCCGCCAATCTTGTCACTGAATCCGTTTCATTCTCTGGAGATTACCTTACCTCATACCTACTTATTCAGAGGGTTGACACCACCCATTAAGAGTTCTCTTCCGTAAGTCTCAAAAATTGCCATAAAAATCCCAGTTTCCTTTCTTTTTTCTCATCTCAGTTCCCAGAAAGTTCTCTACTTATGCCCACTGTTCCTTTTTTTCTTCTTCCCCTGCACACTTTGCTTCACTGATTATTTTTTCTTTCTTTTTGTATCTTTCGCTTTTCTTCTCTTTGGGATCCTTTCCCACAGCCTACACATGTTCTTGGGCCTTTCTAAAACCAAAAAGTGAAAAACCTTTGATTCTCCATGGATTATGTTATCCTCTGAAATAGTCATTCTGTTTTTCCCTTTATTGCTAGACTTCTTAAGCCACCTGTACTTGCCTCCATTTCCTGACTATTCTCTCAATATTTAAAACTTGTTAAGCCTGGTCCCATCTTTCTTGTAGTCCTTTGAAGCATGTAAAATCTAGTTTTATTTTCAGTCTCTGTTCTTTTTGTTGTAAAGGTTAATGCTCTTTGGATTAGTGTGAAATCTGATATTTTTCTTTATCCAAGACTTACTCTTTTTGTTGTATTACCAGTATTCAGCTCTTCTTCCTCATCAACCACCTATATTTACTTTTTGAAACTCCTCTTCTGACATCAGTGTTTTCTACTTTTTCCTTTTATCTCTCTAATCCCTTCTTTATCTTTTCTACCTGGCCACTTAAATATAGCTGTTCCTCAAGCATCTAACCTTGAATACCAGTTTTGTTACCTTTCTTCCATCCAGTTCATCAGTCCCATGGCTTGAACTCTCATCTTTTCAGTGAGTGACTTTCAGCAGTGTTACCTCCAGCCCTCATTTCTCTTGTGTGCTTGGGTCCTGCATCTCTAATCACCTGCTAGTTGTCATCACTTAGATAATACACTGTGCCTCAAACTTACCGTGCTCCACACTGAACTATATTTTCCTCCCAAACTTGACCCCCTTTTGTGCTTCCTGTATGTTTTATGATTAGATCAGTGTCCAGGATTTATGTCATTGTAACTGGTCACAGTTGAGTCATGTAGTATGTTTTTTCCTTTCTCATACAGCTTCTTGTTTTCCTTGGGATTAAATGTGTTGTACATTTGCCATTGTAATTTTGTTTTTTAACACATTATGCTTATTTTTTTTAATGTGCTCATCACTAATTCATCTTCAAACTATCCCTTGTCTAAATTGCTTCTTACATTATTCAAACTTATCAGAATGTTTGATAAATTTTCTTTTCTTGGAAATAACTTTCTTGGAGGGTTCTGTCTTGCTCCATTCTGACTGGTGAAACTACTTCTGGTGTCCAACTGGGGATCTCCCTTTATCTGGGGATTCCTTTCACTTTTCTCTTGACTTGAAACCCTGTTTCTTAGATTTCTTGTTCTTCTTTCTTGTTTTTTTCTCCCATTGGTGGAGAATCTCCTCTAGCTTCCTAAGAAAGAAACTTTGGGAGGTAAATTTTTGAGACATTGTCTGTCTAAAAGTGTCTAACTTCATACTTAATTGGTATTTTTGACTGCATACAGAATTCTGGGTTGTAAATAATGTTTCCTGGGACTTTTGGGGACATTGTGCCCTTATCTTCTGTCTTCTAAAGTTCCTCTTGAAAAGTTTGAAGCCATTCTGATTCATATGTGATCTATTTTTTTGACTGAAACTTTTAGGATCTTCTCTTTTTTTTTAATTATTATTTTTTATATTGGGGCGCCTGGGTGGCTCAGTCGTTAAGCGTCTGCCTTCGGCTCGGGTCATGATCCCAGGGTTCTGGGATCGAGCCCCGCATCGGGCTCCCTGCCCAGCGGGGAGCCTGGTTCTCCCTCTCCCACTCCCCCTGCTTGTGTTCCCTCTCTCGCTGTGTCTCTCTCTGTCAAATAAATAAAATAAAATCTTAAAAAAAAAAATTATTTTTTATTATTATGTTAATCACCATACATTACATCATTAGTTTTTGATGTAGTGTTCTATGATTCATTGTTTGTGTATAACACCCAGTGCTCCATGCAGAATGTGCCCTCTTTAATACCCATCACCAGGCTAACCCATCCCCCCACTCCCCTCCCCTCTAGAACTCTCAGTTTGTTTCTCAGAGTCCATAGTCTCTCATGGTTCGTCTCCCCCTCTGATTTCCCCCCCTTCATTCTTCCCCTCCTGCTATCTTCTTTTTTTTTTTTAACATATAGTGTATTATTTGTTTCTTTTTTCAACCAACTTCTTAGCAATTCCTTTTATAAAATCTTTTATAATTTTCATCTTTACAGTCATATTCCATCCCTTCATTGTATTAACCCTTATTTTTGTACATATATAAGTTTTTCTTTCTTTAAAATTTTGGGAGGCACTTTCTTCTAGCAGATCAAAATATGCCCAAAATCTAGTGTGTGGCACTGATCTATGCATTGGCCTGATGATATTAGATCATATTCTGTTTTGTTTTATTTTGTTTTTGTTTGTTTGTTTCTCTTTTTCTTTTTCTTTTGTTTTTTTCTTTTCTTCTTTTTTCTTCCTTACCCTTTCTTTTCCCCAGGTTTCAGGTCTTTTCTGATTAGTGTATATTTTCTGGGGCCACTGTTACCCTGTTAGCATTTTGTTCTCTCATTCATCTATTCCTCTGGA